>NW_019723298.1:534010-656155 GCF_002891405.2 Cryptotermes secundus
ATATTACACGGGTGTATTCTAAAGGGGCAACACCGGCAATGTCCGATTATTTTTTGTTTTCTTCCAGCGGAACCCCAGTTTCAAAATAATTTTCTTTAATGTGGAGATGCATCCCTGAAAATCTAACGTTCTCTTAAACTTTTCGTGAACTTTTTTCAGGGTAGGTCTCCGTTTTTCGACTATGTAGAAGTCATTAATTGTTCTTCGCAACACAGACTCGTTAAAGTCGTCCAAAGTGGCTAGTGAAGATATCCTAGGTCTTTCTTTATGGGGTGTCGAAAAGGAAGTGGAAGCCCCAGATTCGATATTTTTTGTTTCTCTAATTATTCTTCTGACACTACTTTCCGATACACCTGTTGCCTTTGCTACTTCCACTCCTATGTTCTTCACTGTAATTGTTGGCCCAGCCTCTTTCATATACTTATATACATTACTAACAATTTCTCTTGATTGTGAATGCAACACTTTTCCACTCAATTTACTTTGTGTAGGTGGTATGTTAAAGGAGACAGGAAAAAATGTACAAATATAAATAAACAAAAAAGAAAATCAACGAATAAAAATAAACAATAAAATAAAATATTGTCACTGTCACCTCTTGACTTCTGGGCCAATACTTCAAAGCGACGTCTCACCCAATACCGACTTCTTGCTGTCTTGTTGCTGTCTTCTGTCTCTGTAGCTCTGGGCTTATGTAGGTGTTCTGCGGACTGGATACCAGACACCATTCCTCACTGTTTCGTTTCTACTGTCCGCTGTTACGTAACGGGCGCAGCGAACACTCTGTAGTTCATTTCTGGGGAGACGCGTTCGTTGCTTCTGCATTGTCTACGCAACGGCTCCCTGTTCTTTGCGTTACCATGGAACAGCCTATTGCAAACTCACGTGTTCGGCAATCCGTTTCCTCGGGAACGCTCCTTCGCAACAGTCTGTTTGTATTCGATTTGTCGCTGTTGGAACGCAGCAATTTCCACCGTAGCCATTGCGCGGCGATGGACGTAAGGTAACGCGTCACAATATTAATACAGTAATTAGAGAATAATACACTCAAATACGACTCCTAGAGTCGAAACTTTTTAACTTGACAGTACAAGGAAGAATGATCTTGGGACGTCCGCTCGCACTGGATGCAGACGAATGACTAATCACAACACCCCTCAACTTTCACGAATGGACCTGCCCATCCACGGCACAGTCAGCTCTAAGTACTAGAGCTATACACCTTCCCATAACTTCTTCTTATGATTAGTATCAGAATATTCTTTACGTGATTTTAAACAAATAGCTAGCCGCTTCTCCACTTCTTCTACAGGGTGAATCGTATAGAACCGGCCTGATGAATTTGCTAATAATTCCGCAGGTGATGCATATAACCGCTCACAATTACGACATAATAATCCGTGGGCCGTGCTGAGTCGAATGGTGTGCGCATGATCCGGCAAGTGGCAGCCCTTATGCTGCAAGGTCAAGGACAATTCCGAAACGTGTCTGCAGTGCGCAGGCGACAGTCACGGGGTACACTGTTGAACAGCGAGTGTTTCTCATGCGCACGTACTGGGTTACAGGCTCGATTGCGAACACAATTGGAATTCAGGAGGAAGTTTGGAGTTCACAAGAAGCCAGCGAAATCGACTATACAGTCCTTGGCTCAGAATTAGGAAAGGACAGGAACACTTTTAAGTGAATGCTTAAGAAATGCTAGAAGAAACGATTGCAATTGTGCGGGACAGGTTACTGCAGTCTACCAAGAAATCATTACGACGTCTAAGCCAGGAAACCGGGTATTCTTATTCAACGTGTCAACGGGCTGCAAAGAAAGCGAATCTTCGTCCCTACAAGATCACCAGTGTTCAGGAATTGGGTGATGTTGCTGAAGATAAACGGGTACGGTACTGTTTATGGTTTTGGGAATTCGTGCACGATAACCCCAGAATTTTGGATATCACTTGGTTCAGTGATGAAGCATGGTTCCACCTATCAGGATATGTAAACGCACAAAATTCCAGGATCTGGGCGTCTGAAAGCCCACATGAGATTGCTGAATCATCACTACACCCACAGAAAGTGGGTGTGTGGTGCGCCATTTCTGGTTTACGAATCATTGGACCGATCTTCTTCGACACGACCGTGGACAGCACCTTATACTGCCGTATTTTTTACGATTTCGTGCAGCAGCTGGATGATGTGGAACTTACACAGGGTTATTTTCAGCAGGATTCACAGACGTGCCACACGTCCAACATGTCCATGGAACTGTTTGAGACCTTCTTCCCCGATCGCGTGATCTCTAAAAAGATGTGGCCCCCAAAATCCCCGGACCTTATCAGCCAGGATTTTTTTCTCTGGGGTTTACTGAAGGACGGGGTGTGTGCAAACAAACCACGTACATGATAGGATTTAAAGGACAACATTTCGGCTGAAATCAGGAACATCACTGAAGAAACACTTCAGCGAGTCACGGCGAATATGCAAACGCGGGTGGAGGCGTGCCTACTTGTAAACGGCGGACACTTTCAACACCTGCTCTGATCACGGAACACAATCCAAGATAAGATATGTGTAAATTACTTTAATATCTGTATGGTATATTTTATATTACAGCTCATTTCGTTGGGCCGGTTCTATATGAATCATCCTGTATAAACTTTTCGATGCTTTGATCCCACATGTTGCAGCTAGAGGAACTAGAGCGAGCGCGAAGACTGGCAGGAAAAGACACAACTCGTTGACTGAAGGTCAAATCGTGCACGATTTCCAGTTGTAAGTGTGCGCACTCCCATAAGGGCTGGAACACACACAGCGACATCGGTCGTAGGACGTCCGTACGGTTCATGTCGCATCAGGTATTAGAATATAAAGTATAGTCTTAGCTTTCATACTTGACGACATGCGACATCTACCGTAAGACAGTCGGAGAGCAAAGAAATGTATTTGGTCGCTCTGGTGGGAAAAGGAGGTCGTACGGCAAAAAAACCGTACTACATTTTTCCGTACGACCGACGTCACTGTGTGTGTTCCAGCCCCTACAGCTCATGCACGCCGTTATCAGCCACAGTTGAGTCGGCGGACAGTTGAGGTAGACCCCAACTGCTCACCGACTGTTGGAACCACTATCGTGATGTGTGCGCACTCCCATTAAACGCAATGTTTCTCGGCGACGTGGGCAACTATCGGCCAACTAAAAATTGCATGTGTGCGCTAGGTTCACGGCGATTTTAGTTTTATTTTATCAGTGGAGGTTGCTCCCAGTTGTGTTCAATCCCTCTTGAGGAATTTATCCTTAGTTGGGCCGATCCCATGTCCACAGCGTCCTGCCTAATTTCTTAAAGAATCCATCCATTCAAGAGTAATGGTGAAAGCTGAAAAGCAAGGTCGCACCTGATGTGGACTAACGAGCGGTGGAATGAGTGTTATTTATTTAGGCTACATATTTACTGTGAGAATTATGAAGTGTATTAAAGGTCCACGGAGAGCATTAATCTGATATACATGTTAGAACAAGCATTAATTGTCCATTAAATGTTATTTGTCTACGGCTCATTTAACGGCGTTATCAGTGTCTCAGATTATGTAGTCGTAGTGAGGTACACTCACTGAACTTGCGGAGCCGCATGTCATAATTTCCAGATCTTCAGATGCCGGCAAACAGACGTTGACCAGCTGGCGTAGATGTTTAGACAAATATTTTCCAGGCAGCAAATTTTTAAATATTTAATGCACTTGAAAGAAACAGGGGTATTGGAACATTCTTTAATATTAATTTTCATGAGTTGCACTAATGTTTCAAAGTATCGGCGTGTAGCTCGCGAACCAGTTTGGAAACCTCTGTTACATAGCCCACAATAGTAGAATGTTTGATGAGTATTGAATTAGAAATGGCAGTGAAAGACTAGATCGTGGCCTAATTGAGATACTCTGTATTTGCCTGGAGGGACTGAGGAGAACCAAAAAAGACCTCAGGATAGTCAGTGCCATGCCGTGATTTGAACCCCATACTTCCTAAATACAAGTCCAGAACGTTACAGCGTGAGCCAGCTTGCTTTCTAATTTATTAAAGATATGTGATATGAGAAATAATCAATGTCATTATTTTAATACAGTTCAGTTTAAGAAACATCAGGGTGAGGAAAGGGTACTTAGCTGTTACTATGGCCCGGATCTTTTTGCGCTAAAAAGCGGGAAAATATGCACCAAAAATAAAACAATATGCGCTTAAGAAGCAGGTCACTTTATTCAGACTCACCTATTTACATGTATCATTCACTGCAGAAAGTAGCATCACAATAGGCAACTAGTAGTCTTTCAGTGTTTTCTGGAGACAAACTACGCCTATTGTCCGTCAAAATGAGTTTATAGGCTGAGAATGATCTTTCTACATCAACTGACGTGATTGGACAGTATTTATACACTGGCGCGAAAGGTTCAGAACATTCATCTGGCAAAGATACCCTAATTCCACTCAAGTACTGACTAATTGACTGAATCTTTTTTAGCCCTGGGTTCGATTTCAACACCTTTTCTAACTTGAATTTAATCTTTTCCCCAATTTCGCCTGGAGCGGAATTCAGTGAACAAGTTGCCTTCTGAACGAGTTCAAGTGAGTCGTGAAGGAGTGCACCACAAGATGCTAAGCTCTCAGTGGCTTTTGAAACTGTAGAAAAATGTGCATGGATAAAATTCACATCTTGATAAACAGTATCACTTCCAAACTCCACTTTTGCTTCACGGACACATGCATTCTCATCTTCAAGTTTTGTAACCACTTCTTTTACTTGACTGAAATTCTCCTGATAAAATGAAACTGCGGATATCCATGTCCCCCACCTAGTTAGGACAGGTTCAGGTGGCAGAGGAACCTGAGATAGGCAATCTTTGTAGAACTGGACACGAGCTGGTGCTTTCAGAAACATTTTTTTCCCACTTGCAATTAAATCGTTAACAGCTGGAAACTGTGCGCGTATTTCTTCTGTAATACGGTGTAATCCGTGCGCTAAACAGGTTACGTGTATAAGATTTGGATAAAATACTTATAAAGCCTTTGCTGCTTTCAACATATAGGAAGCTGCATCTGTAAGTAATACAAGCACCTTACAACAATTATTCTCAATTTCAGATGGCCATAGTAGTCGCAGAGAATCATTTACAGATCTTGCTATTGTGCTATGGTTGGTTTTCTCTAGTACTTTGCAAGCAAGAAGATGAGGGTTGCCGGGTTCGTCTGGATGTAGCTTACCAACTATAAAATTTGCTATGTATCGGCCACACAAATCGGTTGTCTCATCCTCCGATATCCAGACACAGTTCTCTCCGATGTCCGAACGGATTGACTCCAGAGTAGATTCATACAGCAAAGGTAGATAATTTTTTCTAAGAGTTGATTCATGCGGGATTTTCTTAATTACACAATATTTCTCCAGAAATGATCGCAGAACTGGATTGCTTAATTTATTCCATGGAATGTTGCTGCATACTAAAGCCTTACAAAGATCGGCTGAAAATACGTATATGAACAGAGGATTTGGGGTTGACCTCTGTAAGAAGTAGCTGTTGTGGTGTGCTGTTCTTCTTCCCCTTCTTTGCCGCAATATGTGCAGTCGTTCTTGAGTGTTGTTCAAGTTGAAATTTCTTTTCACATTTTACTTCCTTTGGGCACACTTGACAGTACACGTCAACACCCTCTGTTGAATAGTCACTATTACCCGACACCCACCGAATTTTTAAATATCTACTGCTGCACTTTTCTTTAGGCATTTTCAGTACACGAACACTTTTTTGATGCAGACTATTAAAGTAAAGCGTAACACATTAACTGAAGAGACTTCCCTCAAGACCAACCCTCTGATGCTACTGTCTGCTGTGGTGGTCAGTGGAATGCAGGAAAATCTCACCCCCTCCCTTTCGAAATAGCCAAGCTACCTGCTTGTATTGTAAGTGGTAAAAGTGCCGTTACTCAGAGAGTTGAGAATAGCGACTGGCAAGGGATGTCCAAAACACAGGCAAAACCGATTTTGTTAGAGAACATTGAAATTATCCTTAATTCCAAACATATATTCAGAAATATGCTCTTACGTTTAGAATATGTAGTAACGACCACAAACCCCAAAATATGCATTTGCATATGCACATATGCATTTTCAAAAAATCCGGGCCCTAGCTATTACACACAAACTAATGACACGCCAGTTAAACGACAGTGCAAACAAATGCAAAAGGAAAACATCTATGAACAGAACCTGATCTTTGCGAAAGTTGCGGAAGTAATCCCCAAAGGATACAAATTATGTTAAACAAAATTATAAGTATCGAATAATCGTAACGATTTTGTGCCTTTAGGATAATGTATCGCAGATCACGGAAGAAATATGCAAATAAATTTAGTCTCACAACATTTTATCATTGAACATGAAGACAGAGAAGGAATGGGCTATAAAACGTAGCTTATACAGATTGAATACAAACATAATACCAAGAAAGCACCGCAATACAAAACCTTGGGACATAGAGGCCCTGGACTATCAAGGAAGCAGCTGAGCCTGATACTGCATAAGTAATGATTATACACATATATGAAAGACAAATGCACAGTTTTGCTCCAAAGACCTGAAGGGAAGAGAACACTTCGAAGTCTTAGGAATTGATAGGAGTATAATATTAAAAACTTGTCGTAGAGAATAGGGTAGGAGGGTCTGGACTGGGTTAATTTTGAGAATAGGGACCAGTGGCGAGATTTTGTTAATAGGATAAAATGTGGGAAATTTCTTGAGCAGCCCTGTCTGAGCGATTGTTAGCTCCTCAAGAAGGTTTGTGTACCTTGGATCTAGTTGTATATCACTGCATTACTCTTTCTGCAGTGCACCTGTCTGTTTGCCCCTCTTTCAGCTTTTGAACCAGTAGACCAATTTTCACTAAACTGAGTATGCCATTAGAAGCTATCCAGCCTATTTAGCCTACTTTCAATCCCTAAGGAAAAAGTAAATTTATGGGATGATTATACTGTTTATGTGTGCGATTCAAACTTCTGGATTTTACTTTTAATTACGCTAGAAAATGGACAATAATCACCAAGACATTTTCATCGTATATTCTTAGTAGGCCTAACACTTAATGATATTTTTCAGATGGCACTCCGATTGGGCGCACAACAGTGGAGAAAGAACAAACGAAGTTGGACCAGAAGGTGAGCACAATTCAACTCAATAGTACAAGGTTCACAGAAGGTATGAACGAATTTCAATACTGGAGAACATATCCGCAGTCTTTTGCTTCATAAATGAGACCTCCTGACAGTAACTTCCACATCTAATCCTATTTCAGCCATGACTGATCAACATTATTCGACAGTGTCTATTTATAATTCTGTTAATGTAAGCAGCTAATATAAAACTTTATTAAAATCTCTCTGCTGGGAGCTGTGTAGTCGAACTCAGCAGAGCCACAAGATGTTCCATGCATTGCCAAACTGTCGGGAAGGCGAATGTTTCTTAATATTATTATTTGTATTTAATTGTTGATGTGTTCTGTTAAAATGCAAAGCTTTGTCATTAGTACTAAAGTATTCAATTTATCCCTTCTGTAATGGCTAACCCACGTAAAAAGAACCGACTGTCCGTCAGCGAATGGTTTCATGTGTTCTAGGCTCGCTGGTCGCCATGGAACGCTCTGGTTGGGAACCGCACAGCAGACAAAAGGAGAGCCCTGGATGACTCCTTTGTTGGCGTAAGTGAGCTCAGAAACTATTAGCTCAAATTATGACATATTTTCCTCGTAAGAATACGAGAGATTGTCTGTTACAGGCTCAGTAGTACAAGTGTCTTAGGATGGTATCCAGTGACAGGCTATGGTATTAGCGTTGTTGGTCCTTCGGGTTGTGCAGTGTTGGTTTTCTTACAGCCTGGTTTCCATTGCAAATGTATGGATGTGTGCTGTATGTGCTTACTATCAATCCAAAGCCTCCGTAGTCTAGGGGTAACGTTCCCACCTCATGACGCAAGGTACGCGGGTTCAAACCCGGCGGAGGTCATGGAATTTTTATGGGCGGAAAAATTCAGGGAACAAGTCCTCCGGGAGGGACTTTAAGCCGTGTGTCCCGTGTCGTAGATTTACGGCACATAAAAGATCCTCATGTCTCTAGGAGACCTCCGAGCGAAATTAGGCAACAATTTCCCGCCCGAGTAGTTTCCAACGCCTCTGGTAGATGGGGGAAATATCAGGTACCGACGGCCGACCTCGTTGGCTGAACGGGGCTGATAGCACGCATCAGTACCGTTGATATGTTTCGTGGTTTTCCTCAGTCCCTGCAGGTGAATTGCAAGGTAGTATCTTGAAATATGTCGCTACCGCTTCTTTTATACCCTTTCCAGTTCATCATTCAATAACTATCCTGCCATCCCGCCATTATGGCCACAGTTACTCAGTAACGCCGTTAAATAAACCACAAATAAATTAAGTATAGGGGCCCTTGGAGCTTCTGTTATGTTTAGGATTGGCATTGGGTGGGTTAAAGGGTGTGGGATGTGAGGTATAATCGCGTTGTTGGGGGAGACTCTTCAGCTATACCTGGGACCATTGTTCCATTTCTCTTTGTCTATATACTTCCCAAATGCGTGGCAGACACTTGTACACGTGCAGGGTGGTGTTACTATGAAGTGGTACAGGAACAAACTCTTTTACGCCATTGTTCAGTAGAGAAGCAATTGAGTTGTGTGACTTCCAAGACTGTTCGTAACGCGAGCACTGGTAATATTCGTTTTTCGAGATTATTTGCATAACAGCATGTGGATTAGCTTAGCGGTAACGCATCTGATTCTCATGTGTCCAACTCGAACCTCAGCTGGTTGGTTGCGCTTCGTTTAACAGTACCAGTTGCATAATCTCAAATGATCGAAAGATGCGGTTAAACAATTATCGCTCCTGCTCTGTAAAGGGAGGTCCCGCATTCATATCTCTTCTGTGCTATTTGCTGTCCTGAATGAGAAAATCGTGGTTTTCTCCAAAGCACATGCTGGGATAGGACCTCAAATTTGACCCCACCTGCTTTCTTCCAAATCTTTTCCAATCCATAATTCGCTGGTCGTCCTGTCATTCTACTCTGTATAATTCGGGCTCTTGAAATTGGAGTTAAATAAATCATAAATAGACAAATTATTGTCCTTCATGACGTACTGTGTTTTTGGCCCACCCTTAAATTGTTCGTTTCCAAATTTTTACAGAGCTTTCATTGTTTCTTTTTCTTGTGTTCCGTTTGTAGCCAGTCATTGGAGAGCTCCATAAGTATCGAAAGGTACAGGCACGTAAAAATCATAGCATGTCACTGGTTCAGTATTCAGCAGATAAATCGTAAAATAGTAAGCAATAAAAAAAAAGTAGACGTGATGACGCGAATGGTATTAAAGTAACTGAATTGAGATGGGTAAGGAATATTTTTGGTCTAATTCATTGTACAGCACAAATATTTTTCTGGCCTGTGTTATAAGAGCTTAAGAACTCATATCACGACAATCTGCTTTGAGATTTGATCTCCTCTGTGATTCTCATTTGTTGAGCTTTGTGTTACCTTCTCATTTATTTATTATATTTTATGTTATGATGCTGTTGCTCATAGCTTAGACTGTATAGTCCATAACTTCCTGGCATGTGAATAACCCCCTTGATTTCCCCATAACATTCACAAGAGTAATCGTAAAATGATGAACACATCAGCAGTGACCTTTTACTCTCATACATTCTTCTTATTATTTCATATCAGCTCCCATGCAACTGCAGGTTTTGGAACAATCCAATTCAGAAATGACTAATCCCCTTTTCTCTGAACTAAATAACTCTGTGGAGCAGAGACATGACATGACATGACATGACAGTCGAGTGCATAGCACTCATACTTTGTATTCCAGAAGCCCCTGTGTTTAAATCTTTGCTGAGGCTATCCTGAGTGAGATTCTCTTCATAGTTTCTCTCAGTTAGCCCAAGCAAATTCCAGAATAATACTTCAAATTATGCCTATGTCACTTTCTTCCACATCCTTCCCTAATAAGCATTTGGTGCTGTTTGTAGTTAGCTGTGTCCAATGCAGTTTGCATGTCCAGTGAAATTGCATTGGACACAGCTAACTACAGACCCGCTAAATGGCTCAGATATGTCGATGACACGTTCGTGATATGGCCACATGGACCAGCAAAGTTACAGGAATTTCTCCACCATATAAACAGGTCGTATGACAGATTACTGATGAAATGAAATAAACAGCATTAGGCCTACCATCAAATTCACTATAGAAGTTGAGGCTAATAATACCATTCCATTCTTGGACGTTTTGGTCGTGAAGCGGGGTCCAAAACTGACCACAAAAGTGTTCTGGAAGCGGGCTCATACTGGTCATTATCTTCGCTTCATATCCAACCACCCACATCACGTAAAAAGGGGAGTCATTCATAGTTGAGTCAACCGAGCAAAGGTCATATATCAGAACCAGAAGGATTTTAACAACAAAATTAAAAACATAAGACATGACCTGGTGCCCAATGAATATCCAAAAGAATTAGTTGACTCTGTAATGAAGCCATCGGTAAGAAATCGTCCCTCTTCAGACACAGTATACCAGGGCACTATCATCATCCCATATGTTGAGGGCACTTCCGAGAAATTCAGACACATTTGGAACCATTTCCGTCTCAGAACCATCTTCAAAACTAAACATACACTATGTGGGACATTGATGAAAACTGGGCTAGTTAGAGATGCCCAGCAGACGAAGCAGTGTGTGTAAAGCATCTCATGTGACTGTGGCAGACATTACATCAGCGAAACAAGCAGACCTTTAGAAGTACGCATTAAGGAGCACAAATATAACCCGACACAGGGTTTGCTGGAAAAATCAAATTTAGCCCAACATGCATACAAGGAAGGACTAGCTCTATCGATTGGATCCAACCGAGAAGGTTTTACCTGAAGATGGAGACAGATTCCAGCCTCTAAAACGTTGTGTTTTGAAAAATGGTTTTACCTGAAGATGGAAACAGATTCCAGTCTGCAAAACGTTGTGTTTTGAAAAATAAACAGGAATCCCAAGGCCATCTTATCTGTCATGTATGCCAGTCTCTTGGAGATGGATGGAAGAGAAGCTCTTTGAACAGTATTCATATCTGGTTCCATGGTGCAGAGTTTTTCTTTAAAAGTTTATAGTTACTCAGATGGTCAAGAAATTCCTTGCCCTTATGGAGTTCATTATCATTTCTTTAGAAATCCCATCACTGGGTCCTGTCTTGAACCAGTTCAATTCTGTTTCTCCATTATCCAGCTTATCCTCCCATCTACATTTAGGTCTCTGAAATGGTCACATCTCTCAAGATTTTATGACAGAGGTGTTTATGTATTTCTCATCTCCACCGTGTTTGTTACATCTTCCTTGATTTTACAACATTGATACTTGGTGAAGAGTGCAGGCTTCAAGATTCCTCATTATATAGCTTTCTCCATCCTCCTATTCCAAATATTCTCCTTGACACTGTGTTCTCAAATTCGCTCTGTCTATAACATTAATATCTTCTCTTTATAGTCAAAAGCATAGTAATGTCTAGTATAATATTAATTTGTAGAATAAGAGTGAGATGTATGGTGTCTATTATGTTGTCAGGAGCCACAAGTGAATATAGTTGCACTCAGGAGTCATGACTTTACTGGTCTGGGGTTCAATATCTGTGGCAATATGCGAGATGGCATATTTGTTAAGGATGTATTACACCGAGGCCCAGCATCTGAATCTGGTCGTATTGCTCCAGGTATGCTTTAGAACCCTTAGCATTATTTGTGAATGATCAAGTCTGCATTTAAATGACAGTTTGACTCAGTTCAAGTTTATAACATTGTGAACTTAAATGTTTAAAAATTATACTATACAAATAATTTTGTTATGTATATTTTTAGCCACAAAATATCTGGAACTCCTTTTAAAATGCTGTAAAAATAATTGGTTTAGTTTCTTTTATCATTGAACAATTTTATATCAACTTTGAGGTAATATATCATTAAATGAAATAGGTAGTGGTTTATTACTTTGCAGCTCTAAAAATCAGTAACATCACAGCAGTTCACAGACTTTCTGATGTTTGTGGAAAATTGTTTTTTCTTTCAATGCATTCTTATTGAAATTTGGAAAACTGCAGAAATGTATTTGTGGGTGAATGTGTTTCACTTGCACATATTATGAAAATTCAATAAAAACAAAGTAAGTAAAGGTATCCCTGTAACAGGCCATGGAGGCCCATAGGGTTGTTAGATATTGAGGTTCCCACACGCGCTGGCCGCCCTTTACCCTTTACCCTTCTGTTAGAGGCTGAGTTGACCCCAGGACCATAGTGCGGCTGGAAGGATTAGGTCAATTGAATAGAATCCAGTGACCTCATCGGGACTTGAACCCGCGACCTTCTGGCTTTTAGTATAGTGCCTCAACATGAAAATTCAGTAGCATGAGAATTTTTAAAAGTATGACTTTGAGATGAAATAATAATATTCAGCAGTTGAATTTCTGCAAAAAAAAAACATTAAGAAAAAAAATCATTAAGGAGGCTCCTAGATTAGAATTTCTTAACCTCTTTGTACTTCAGATGTAATTGAAACAGTTCTCTTTCAGTACATGAAATGTTAATCATTTTCCTTTATATTTTGATCAGTGCTAGTCTGAAATATTTTTGAAGATGTGTTGTCATCAGACAGTGATGTAAATTGTTACATCATCGTTACAGAGCTACAAGATTCAATTTTTTCGACACATAATGGGACCCAAAATCACCACTGAAAATCCTGTTCAACACACAGGATTTTTTTTCCTGCTAATTTGCTTCTCCGTGGTATGACATAACTCAAAAAATGTTTCAAACAGAGTGTACGTACTATTACTACCATATAGATTCATATAAGAAATAAACGTTATATTTCGAAAATATCTTCATGTCAGAATAGCAGCTTATAAGCTTACTGTGGCTAAACTCTGTCCTAGACAACTGGAAACTCATGCATGCCGTGTAGGAGCCTGAATTTGGAAGTAATACAATAAATTGTGTAAAGCAGGTGACCGGATTGACAGCATTCGCATCAGTTTTCGTCACATGGTGTTTGAGGATGCATTAACCATTCTAAGCTACTCCTCACCATATGACGTACAATTAGAGGTAGAGAATGCTTCTACCTCACACCCCAACACCCTGATTCGCACAAAGAAAACATCTGGTTCAGGCATTGCACCAGCAGACAGAATTTGTCACCCATTCTACCGCAGTCAATCAATTGCAGACCTTGCTCAGGTAAGCAACATACATGGTATCACTGAATTGTATTGTATGAAACAAAAGAGCACTCTAGTTCTGTGTGCTCTCTTAACATGAGTGACCAACTTTCATTTGCATTCAAAACAACAGGTAAAATGTTAGTTTTGTATACAGTTGTCATTATGGTTTTACATAGACAACAGGAAGGCAAAATGCTTTGAGCTGATTCAGACCTTTCACAGATTTAATCTTCTCTTAATTTCTTCATGATTGCAGTTTCAGTTCATTGCTGTCATTCCCAGATATCTCATTATTATCTCATTCTTTAAGTATTTTAGTAAGCTCTCTTCTTGCATGTCACCTGCAAAATTCAATTGTATTAGCAGCAAAACAACATATTCAATTTTGAATATTAGGAAATAAACGAGATATGACAAAGAGCAAATGAGAAGCTATGCCATTTCGTTTAAAGTGCAAACCATTCAGCATATCCCACTCTGTTACTTTATATTTTTAGAAGAGCGTGTCCATCAGGTGTGTCAGACAGTTAAAATATTTTTTTTTCTTTTCCTTTATTGACAATCAGATTGTACAATCTATAAGTCAATATGCTGATTGGTGTATAGCGAATTTATTGAACACTCGCTCTCACAATCACACAATTTACAATCTCACAATTACTGCCCTCGGCAGTCTCACAAATTATCACATCAAATCTTCCAACCACGTGTTCGGGTCTTCTTCCTGCCAGGTGTTCCAGTCGGCCATCATTTGTTCATGTCTGGCGTCCGCTTTTGCGTGGTTGGATTTCATGTTGGCGTATATTGTTGCCAGCATTTTCATCATCTGCTGCATCTCCATTTTGTAGCACTAAAATACTCGATGCACTCGTAAATTCGATTATTCGTCGAGGCATGTTCAAGTTTGTAAACCACTTCTGACACCAAATTGTCACGTGTTGGGTATGCCACGCGACAAATAACTTTAGGGTGGGTCTCGGATTCAGCGAATATTTATTGAACACATGCGTTTACACACTTAACGAGTGTAATTGTAATCCACTACTTCACTGTTATAATTACTTCCTGTACCACTGATCTCGGTGACGTCTTCTGTTCCCTTTTTCAGCTCCGAGCTGGTTTCTGCTCTGTTTGGAGCTACACTAAGAACTGGCCGACTGACTCCAACGGGTGCTGGAACTTCACTGTTACTCCGGCGGATGCTATATTTCAACTAACTTGTCTCGTCGAAGTTGGGCTTTTATAACCTCAAAGGTTGCTATGTAGTGAACCTTCTGTTGTCATGCAACCCTTCGAACAATTCGTTACCTTTCATCTTGTAGAAGACGCGTTTGTTTGCCCCAGGAAACGGTCCACTGTTATTGCGTTGTCTCTGTGGGAACTCTCCGTGTATTCGTCGTAACCGTGGAGACTCATTGTAGGCTGTTAACTTCCTATTGTGGCCTTTGCATAGCGATGACCGTAAGATAGCACGTTACAATATAATAACTTTATTGTACACTCTTCATGGCATGAGCGGAATAAACATCCAGTGGTCTTTTCCTCAGTTCCTTAAATCTGGTGGCCAAATTCTTTTGAGTCTTCGATTTTGGCGAGGTTGTAATAGTGGTTGAAGTAGTGGGTTGGAGTGATTTTCTAGTTGGTTGAAGTACTTGGTGCTGTTTTCTCGGATGACTTCTGTTACGTAAGGAGTTTTTAGACCTGTATGTAGGGTGTGGTTGGATACATACCATGGTGCGTTCATGATGGTTCTGAGTATTTTTGACTGGGCACACTGTATAATGGCAATGTTGGATTTGCTGGCGCAGCCCATGAGTTCTGTGCCATATGTCCATGTACGCTTGATGACTGTTTTGTAGATTAGTAACTTTTTTTCGATGGAGAGGTGGGATTTTCTTCCTATGAGCCAGTTGAGTTCTTTGGTTTTATGGTCCATCTGTTTTCTTTTCTTGATTATGCGTTGTCTCCAGTTTAGTTTGTTGTCAAAGGTTATTCCTAGGTATTTGACTTGTTCTTTTGGTTGTATGTTGAAGTGATTTATTTGCAATGTGTGGCAAGTGCCTTTTTGGAGGGTGAAGGTTGGTTGTGTGGACTTTGATTCGTTTACCTTGATTTTTCATTTGTTTAGCCATGCTTCTATGAGGATTAGAGGATCTTGTAGATGTGAGGAAGCTGTGGCTGGATTGTCGTTGGCAGCGAAGATAGCAGTGTCATCTGCAAAAGTTCCTATTATCGTTTCTTTTGTTGTGGGTAGATCATGTGTGTTGAGAGAGTATAATAGTGGGCTTAGTAAGCTTCCTTGGGGCACCCCTGAGTGGATTGGTAGATGGTTGGATATTTCCTCATTTATTTTGATTTAGAAAAATCTTTCGCTTAAATATGATTAGAGTATATTGTAATAATTTGTTGGGAAGATTCTTTTTATTTTGTAAAGTAAGCCAGGATGACAGACTTTGTCAGAAGCCTGGGCTATATCTAGAAATGCTGCTGTGCAGTACTGTTTGTTATTTAGCGCGTTTGTTATGCGATGACTTTGTTGAATGGTTGAGTGGGCCATCGAAAACCAAACTGGTGGTTTGGTATCCATGTTTGTGGGTTTGATTCTTGGTTTACTTTGTTGAGTATTAGTTTTTCGAGGACTTTTGAAATTGTGGTAGAAGGCTTATTGGTCGGTAGGATGTGACGTCAGTTGGATTTTTTCTTTTTTCTTTTTGGTTTCAAGATCATGATTTGGGCGCTTTTCAGCGGACGAGGCCAATAGTCCAGTCTAAGTATGGCGTTAAATATGTGTAGGAGTTTTATTTGGCCTTTTCATGGTAAATGTTTTAGTGTTACGGCTGTGATGTTATCATGGCTTGGTGCCATTTTTGGCTTTAGTGTGTATATTGCTTCTTGCATTTCCTTAGGGTAAAGAGCTGTGGTCGTTGGAGTCTCTGTATGGGTACATTTAGAAGGAAGTTTACTTCTTGTACTTGATTATTGTTGTGTGGAGTGAATACTTCATGTAGATGTTGTGCAAATAGGTCGGCTTTTTCTTTGTCGCTTCTTGCCCAGATTCCTGGGGGTGATGTGAATTTGCGTATGGGCATTTTTTGTTTTTTATTGGTTTCCAAATGGAATTGTCTTGTCTTGTGAGGCTTGTGACATAGTTCTTGAATGATTCGTTCTTTAGTACTTGTAATTGCGTTTTTAGCTTTTTGCTGATTTTGTTGTATTTTGCCCTGTTTTTGAGAGTGTGAGCCTTCTGCCAGGTTGATATAGCTCGTCTCTATTCGGCTATTAATTTTTTTATTCTTAACGGTATGATATTTGTAGTGTTCTTTCGATCATTTATGGGGGTTGCTGTTTTGGCGGCTTCTTGTAGTAGGGTGATGAAATTTTTACATTCGTTTTCTATGTCGGATGGTTCTTTCAGCTTAATTTTTAGTTTTGTGTTGTCTTCTATTATTTTCTTGAAGAGATTCCGGTTTGTTTTGGTGTTGTGAAGTCTTTGCTTGGATTTCCATAGTATAACTGATGTGCTTATTGTTGCAATGATCGGAGTGCGGTCTGATATTAGGTCAAGATTTGCAGTTGTGTTTTGTGTAGTTAAGAGAGATGCCTTTTGTTATGAAGAAGTCTAGTAAGTCAAGAATTATATTTTCATCGGCGGGCCAGTATGTTGGTGTTCCAGTTGATATGATGGAGTAATTGTTATAGCGGGGAGGGCAATAGACCGCGGTAATGGTGAAAGCATAAGGAAATATTTTGACTATTTTTCATATTTTGATAGTTCACGATGTTCGATTTTCTCTTTGATTAGGATTGCAGTGCCTCTGTGGGCTGTGTCTTCGGGGTAGTTTGTGTGGTAAAGCTTGTATTTGGGGATATTGAAGTAGCTTCTGCTGGTGAAGTGGGTTTCGCTGATTAGCAGGATGTCGATTAAGTTTATGTTTAGAAATATTTTTATATCTTCTTGATGATTTGGGAGTCCATTGGCGTTCCATTGGGCTATTGTTAGGAATTTGGCCTTTTATTTCGTTTTGTTGACGAGTGTTGTTAGCATGTTTAGTACCATAGTATTTTGTTGTAATAATTGTTCAATTAAATTTTTGGATTCGTCTAGGAAGTTTGCTAGTATGTTAGTTGTTTCTTCTGTTTGGGATAAATTTCGCTTTGTGATTTCTGCGTAGCTTCTGGGTTGAGTTATTTCTAAATGTTGTATATTTCTCGTGTAGGATTCATTTGTGTAGATTGCTGAAGTAGAGGGTCGTTTAGAAAAACTTCTGCTGGTAGCTTTGGTTAGATTACGAAAGTGTTCACATCCTCTGTAGTTTGCGGGGTGGTTTCCTCCGCATAGTGCGCATCTGGCTGGTGTTTCCCTTGTCTTCTTGCAGTCTGTCGTGTTGTGTGAGCCGCTGCATTTGGCGCATACGTATGGCTTATTGCAGTATGTTTTTGTCTGGCCGTACTGTTGACATCTCATACATTGGATTATATTTGTTTTGTTTGAGTGGGGGGGTTCTATTTTTACTATTCTGTTTTGGAGTCCTGTTATTTCATATATATTTTTGTTGTTTTGGGCTGGTTCTGGGTCTACAAAGAATAGGTTCAATGGCTCTTTAGTAGCTTTATGCTATACGTTGATATATTTCTGACTCTGTGTCCTAGTTCAGCTAGTTCTTGTTTTATGTCTTCTATTTTTGTTGAGTAATGAAGGTATCATTACTATTCCATATGCTCGTTCTTCTTTCATTTGTTAAGTGAGGTGTATATTTTTTGTTCGTTGAATTCTCTGATCATATTTTTGTAGGTTTCTGGAGTTTCACAGTTTATTTTGACAATGTTGTTTGCTAGACTTTTGGTGAAGTATTGCTCTTGTTCGGCTATTTTTTTGGATTCGTTTTATCATTTCGGAGTAATTTTATATCCCATGAACGAATATTGGTGGCGGTTTAGGTATTTTTGGCATTATGGTGATTTCATTGTTTGAGGTTCCTGCTTGTTGAGAAAGTGAGTCGTATCAGTTGTTGGTTTCTATGTTATTTGTGATGATTATTTGTTGATTGGAGGTTTTTTTCCTCTTTGTGCTTCGGATAGTTTGTCATTTGTTATTGTTATTTTTCTGCGTTTCTTCTTCCTCTTCTTCGCTGGATGAGGTCATTTTTTGTATGTGTTGACCTCTTTCTTTGTTTATGTAATTGATGTTGGGTGGTTGCATTTGCTGTTTCTACTGTTGTTGTGTAGTAATTGGGGGGTAGTTGCATCTGTATCCCTTGGATTTGTGATGGTATCGCAGTTGGTGAAAATGGGTATGTTGGTGGGTTCATGGTTGGCCAATGTATGTTGGATGGGTTATGATTTTGTTAATTGGTAATCCTATTGTATTCTGGTGTGATTTCTGCAGGGTGCATCATTGTAGCTGTGAATTGTTTACATCACTGTCGTATCTGTTGGTTTGAGGTTCCTGTTCTTGTTTGATTTGCACTGTTTTTCACTATTTGTTGCTTTTTTTCGTTTAAGGGGTAGTTCACTCATTGAGCCGGTTCTCGATGAGTGCTTATGATTTGAAGCCCAGACGAGTAGTGACAGTTGAAATATGAGTGAGCAGCTGTGAAACATGTATGAAAGATAGGACGTTGGAATGGAAAATCATTTTTGTTTTTCTATACAGGTAAAGGTAATGTTGTCCATGTGCTTAACTAATTTAAGTACTACACCATGAAGGTGTATGGGGGAGTGGATGTATAGATCCACATTTTCTTGACCTCGGCACTATTTGGAGGTGAGTGGTCAGCTTCAGCCCAGGCTGCTTTACTCCCAGGGAAGAGCCCTGGTACCTACTGGATAGGAGGTTGGGTGAACCTCAGAGCCTGTCTGGACAAAGTGGAGAAGAGAAAATTTTTGGCCCTACCAGGACTCGAACTCTGACTCCTTAGTCTTCCAGCCCATAGCCAGTCACTATACTGACTGCTCTATCCCGGTTCATGTGTTATACAGTCTACACATCATTAAGTTCTTGGATAAGAACATTTTCACTGATGTGATCAACATCATTATTTCTTTGGCATAAAATTACTTTGTTGATGTTATGTCTAAGAGGAGACAGACAATCCTAGCTGTTGAGTTGGTGCTTATTAGTTTTATTGGAAATGGGATGATGTTATTGCTTAAATACATGTATTCATGACCTGAATCGTGATTTGTTAGAATGCAGTACAACCTTACTGATATTTAAATGCTCTATATACTCAAGTATTATATGCAAAACTGACTTCTGTAGTTTACAAACCTCTATAAACTTCAGTCTTTCTTTAAGCTGATTTTAGTGTGAGTCGTATTCATAGTTTTCAATGAGGAATGACTTCTTTCAAAATAAACATACCAAACATGAGACTCATGTTAATATTTAAAATATCTTGTAGATTCAAAGCACATTCTCCTGTTTTTAATTAAATGTGTTTGATATTTTACAAGTTACATTACATTGCTTCCATTTTGTTGTTATAGATTGGCAAAGCAAGCTTGAAGAGGATGCAGCAGATGGGCAGAATTAACAAGTCACCCCATATTGAGTCACAGCCGGATGAGAGTGGGGATTATCAAACTGCCAAGCTGTCTTCAACACCTACTGGAAATGAAACAAGGAAAGATAACACAAAACTGGAGAAAACAGCATCTATACCTGGTCTAGCTATTGTTAAGCCTTCTAAAGCAAGAAGAGCCCAATATAAGGGTCTTGCTTCTCCACCAAATGGTCTTGAAATTCAGGAGTCTCAAAGTCATGAAGGATCTACTAAGGACACACTCAGCAAATTCCAGAAGTTTGGTGTGCGTGTACTTCCAGACTCAAATGCAAGTCACAGCAGCTCACACACTAGCCATAAAGAGGCAAAACAGAGTTCAAGTGGAGAGTATCCTCCTGGACAGGGAACCAAGACACAAGAAATTGAACCAGAACACAGACAAAATGAACACAATTCCATCATTGAAAAAGTTGTTGAAGGCGCCACAACTCAGGTTCCAGTCAATAACGAACATTCTGGCCAGAGGAGCCCAGTTCCCATATCCACCTCAGTGACTGACGGTGCAGGAGGGAAGTCAAAGCCAGACTTCTGCTATGATGAACGAGGAATAGATGTTGGACCCATTGGTCCACAGAAAAGTTATCCTAAACAGAGTTTTACAGGACATCAGCCTGAAGAAGGAAAGCAGAGTGGTGACACACATGGGGAAAGCAATGTCAAGAATCTGTTGACAAAGGGATTCCAAAATCTCAAGGACAAGATGCATCATGTTGAGAAAAAGAAAAATGGTGGCCAGATATCTGGTAGCATTGAACAAGAGGTGCATGACTTAACAGGACAACCAGCTTCACCACATCTACCAAAAGTAGCTGAGATTGGACTTTCTAGAAAGAATGGAACATCTCAACAACAGGAGGGTAAGCAAGATGAACAGGAAGGTGAAATACCCACAGAGATTCCTGAAGAAGTATGCAGAGCAGCCATGGCTGCCCTCAGCAACAGGAAGTCTGTAAGCAATGCAGTAATGGAGACTCAAGTTGGAGAAAGGAAAAGAACTGTCCTACAGGATGGTCTTAGTGGAGACAGCTCCAGTGAAAGTGATGATGCCACTACTCCTGGCAACATGGACAGTGATAGTCTGGGGAGGACACCTAAGAAATCAAATAAGAGAAAAGCTCCTCCCCCTCCACCAGAAGAAAATGAAGAGAAATTAATATCAGGCGGTCAAAGCCCATACCTTGGGTCTGACAAGGTCACTGAAGAAGAAAATCCTAGCTCTTTTCCAGAGAATCAAAAACTGAAAGATGGTACATCACAACATTACAGTAAAACACACACAGATGCTGAAAATGTGCAGATGACTGAGAGTATAATGGCTTTGCCTCTTACAGGAAAAAGCACCTCATTTGCTGACATGGTAAGGCCACTCAATAACATCGATGTAAAGCAAAGAGAAATAACAAACATCACAGTTGATGGCAATTCAAATACGCCTTTAAGGGGAGATATTATAGCATATGGTGCTTCGGTTTCAGAGAACCAAAGCACTGGTGGATTACCTGGAAGGGATGAAAATGTGATACAAGATCCTGTGCCTCTACAACAGCACCTGGACTATGATGAAGGTGTGAATGTCAGTAGCATTAACTCTGACTCTGACTCAGATATGGAGCAACTGGAGGGAAATTCTGAAAGTTATGAAGGTACAGTGAAGGACAAGAAGGCAAAGAAGGGGGGCACAACGATAGAACTCAACTCCTCTCATATCACTATTCACCACAGCCCATCATCAGACACTGTACAATTGGAGAATGAGAATACTCGCAAAGCAGCATCACTAGGTGATCTTTCACGCCTTGATTCTGAACAACCCATGAGCATCTTGGAACGGGCTGTGTCATTGGATCTTGCAGATGGTGGTACACCACATGGTAGTAAAAAACGGAAAGCTCCACTTCCACCACCTGGTGAGGATTACCTTGGTGGTGTGCCAGATGGAGATGATGGCATTGCACATAGAAAGGAACCTCGCCTGGATACTGCCATGGATACATTCCAGAGGCGTCGGCTCAAAAAGTCTTCTGACTGGGGTACACTGGAGGAGGCACTAATGCAGACAGGTAACAAGGCTGTAGACCTTCAAACTTCCAAGAGCACTGAGCCTACAGAAAGAGAAGAATTACATCTGCAAAGCGCAGTAACTGTGCTCAGGTCGACGCCAGTTGAACAGTTTCCAAAATCCATTGAGAAGAAAGAAGTTGATGCAGGAACTGCAGTAGCTACTTTTACAAATTCTCACCCAGGGATAACCAGAACAGATATTCTCGGTGCAGATGAGGTGGGTTACTCATCTGTCTTGGAATATGGAAGCAGTGGAACAGAGAGCATGGAGCAAATGGAGAGTGAAACACCACAACACCAACAGAAAACTGTTTTGCGTATCACCCCTGAACCAGTCAGTGAACCAGACTTCAACCTTACTGCATCTCAAGTTAACATTGCTTCAGGTACATTCAGTATGACACCAACATATAATGATACCAGCAATGTCTCTGGGGAAGTAGAAACCATGCCAAGGCTTCAAGCAGATGCTGCACATGCATTTAACACAAAAGTGGCAGGGCTGTCATCACCACGGCAATCTGGCAGCAGTTCTATTGTAGGACTTGTTAGTTCAACACCAATCTCTCATGGTGGAGATACATATAATATGACAACAGCATATAATGGTGCTGAATCTGTGCAGTCACCTATTATTACCTCCAGTCATGCTGGCATTAGCAGTGTTCATGTGGTCAGTTCAACAACACCTGATATCAGTAATTCAAATTCCATTTTTGCTTCCTCTATCACAGATCCATTCACAACGGCAGTTGATTCCACAACAGCTGTATTAGCTGGTGAGATATCCAAGGATGATGATAGTGAAGATCCTACATGGGGACAAGACGCACAGCCTCCAGAGCTACCAACATCCCCAGTTCCAGTTCTCAGTCAGCTGTCATCATATAAACCCTCCCCATCCATGACTTACATAACAGAAATCCAGGTGGTTACCACTGCAGACAGCAGCACCAAAGATTTGACAGCAGAATCAAGCCCTGAGGAGCAGCATACAACACCTGAAGAAATCTCTAGCAGCACCGTGACACAGAGAATACACAAGTACAGATCTGACTCGAGTCTGTCAACAGACTCTTTCACAAGTGAAGGTGATGACAAAGAACCAGATACTGCTCACAGTGTCACTACACAAGGTAGCACACCTCAGAAGGGCAAAGTTACGGTCACATCCATCCGCAACACAGTTTCCAGAATACCCATGAGGATCACAACAGACAGAATGCAGCCTGTCAATATTGCCAGCAATAATTCAAATCACGTTTCAAGTCTGGAAGACAGGAGAGTCAAGCCTGCAAGGCCACCGGTTCCTCCTAGAAAGTCAGATAGCACAACTACATGTGCAGTTTCTGCAGAGGGTGGTGGAAGTGGAAGGATGCTCAGTCACATCCAGCAACTTCCTGTAGACAGTATCCACATGGGGCCCACAGCTGGCAGCAGCAGTGGTAAGTTCATCAGTTTCTCATCACTGACTCCTCAAGTTACAGCATCCATTGAAAGTAATGCTACCAGGAACAGCACAAGTTTTGAGCAGTGGGTTTTCCTTGATGAAGGCAGTACACATAATGGACTGAAAGAAAGAAAAAATGCAGACGATTGTTCTAGTGCATCTCACTCAACGGTAGTCTCACTTCCTGCTCGAACACAGTCTGTTACACACATTGTACTGGATAGTAAACAGTCCAATGGAAGCCATGGAAAGCCATGAAGATGAAATGGAAAAGTTCTTGTACATATAGATGAACAGCAATGAATGTAATCTGTTGCTGTTGTCAGTCAAGAATAAACACAATTGACATACAACAGTCTAATATTCACGGGGGGGGGGATGTTTTAAGTTCATTAGTGCCAATTGGAGGGTGGGTGGTTTATCCATTTGTCTTGATACACCAGTACTCAGCAGAACTGCATGGTCAGTCACCTAGCCCCAGATAAATTGTGTTTCATATTTGATCAAAATTAAGAAGATACTCTATAAAGTGAGTTCTACTGTTGTCCGAGACAGTGTGGTGTGAAGGTTGCCCATAACAGCAATTTTAGCTGTTTACATCTTATACTAATACCGGGGGATAACTTTAAGTCATTATTCACATATTTACATATGATTGTGCATCTATAAAGTTTCAGAATTATAATCAAATAACTTTATAGCAAATTTCAAGGGACCAGATCAAAACTCTATGTATGTTTTAATTCTGTGTTTATTTAATTTTCTACTACTTTACTCTGGTGCGAAAATAGCTGTGACTCACAATAGTGTGATGATCAGATTGAGAATTTATTTGATCCAGAAATGTGCAGTGATGATCTGTTATGAATATTGTCCATTCATTTGCTCTAAGTGTATTATCACAGTAAACCCTCACCAAATTCAGTGCCATCATTTACTGTCTTAATTGTGGCTGTCTCAAGAATGCAACAGTATTAGGACACATATGGTATATTATTACATTGAAAGTCCGCTAGTTTGGCAGTTTATGGAATCCAAAAAAATGTCAGCATGTTTTGCATAGGGCTATATTTTACATGTTCACAAGAAACTGAAGAAATGTATTTTAATTTCCTTCTTCTGACCATTTTGGAGAGTGACAGAAACAAGCCAGAACTCACTATAACTTTTGTTGCTGACTTTAATAATTACAACGTTTCCGTTGTAACAGGTACTATAAGTTTTTTGGAAGATGGAGGATGATATACATAACTGATTCACAGTTAGATGAATTAAAAACTTGGTTGGAACCTTGTCCCTTTGAAATGTTTCCTGTAAATACCCTCATGCCATCTTTAAATGAAGCAATTTTTAAATAATATTCAGCAACAACAACAACAAAAGATAAACTAAAGTCAGTAAAAAATGTGATTTCTTCTAACCCTAAATTGTTATTTTTATTTTGTACATGCAACAGCTGGTTAGATTATTTTAACATGGTGATGGTGGGATCTTTTATTATAGTGATAAGACAATTCAGAAATAAGCGTCATCTTGTATTTGTCCACTATATGGCAGCAGGTGCATGTGATGTTATGTAAGATGATATTTCCTGAACATGATAATTTGAGGCTCCCATAATGTGAATAAAGAAGTTTGGGCTCCCTCCCCCTCAATTAATAAACATTTTTTGAAACATGATTAAGTGAACTAAAAACAACTACTAGTGGACATAATGACGCATATACAGTACTTTTTCTGTTATCTTGTATGTTTTCTAATTTAATGTTGCCTTTTGGGTTTGAAATCAGTTTAATGTCTTTGTTAATGGCCTTCTTTTAGTAGTGCGTGGAAAAGTTTCACGACCCTTGTCTGACCACAGCTGCCACTTTTTGAATGGGACTGCCAACAGAACAAGGCATTATATATATTAATATTTATTGTCCCCAAGTACCCACTGCAGTACTGTAGACAAAGTGCTCAGTGATGGCATGCCAGAATGATTCCACCACTCCACACCTTATATGCATTTGTGACACATTAAACTTTCAGACATCATAGCCCTTATCTTTTGTGTGGGTGGCAGAAGACACACATTGAGTTATCTCATGGCTATCACTGAAATGTAAGCTATATTTGAAGTGTGTGCAAGGGGTCTGACACAGAGGATTGATTTACAAGACAGCCAATTGATAATTGGGTATGGATGATAACAAGGAGGTAAAGGAGAACAGATATGCTGTTGCCTTACATCTCGGACTATTTATATTTACAAAATACAGAAACAGTATTATTTCCATACGTAGGGCTCATTCATTTTTTTCATAATTGAATTGTGGTCGATGCATTATGTAATGCAGACTTCATACCAAGATTTATATGCTTGTACTTGTATTTTAGTGACGGGTCTTTAGAGACAAAATCAGAAGGCTCATGTAAGCTGTGCATCAGGGTTGTCCACTTCCTGGCAGACTATCTGGCTTGAGAATTCTACTGAGTGTTTTCTTGCTGTTTCTACAGCAGTTCTTCAAATGTAAGTGGATGAGACAGAATCTCACCAGAATTTGGACACCCATGATGAAGGAACTTGCCCTCTAGTACATGATATGTGTTCGTTTTTTGCCCTAATCATAGAGGTGGTACATAATTTGAAAAAATAGAATCTGTAAAGGAGTACTGGTGGCATTTAGAACAGTTTCACAAACATGTATATACTGTGGTCCTTAGGGTCATGACACCATGCAGTATAGTATGAGGGTACCAAAGTTTTGGAGGATCACATTGTCTACATTTTCAGGGAAGATGTAAGTAAAGTCGCGAAAGTGGTAGGTTGTATAAGTATTGAAGTAAAGAGAAAGGAAACAAGTCATGGATGATAGAAATATCTGGATTACTTTGGACAAGGTGTGACCTAATGGCCATGGTTTGGAACAAAGAGACCGTTATATCTGAAACCAGTATGCCCTCTGCAAAGAAAAGTTGCTTAAGCAGTAACATTTTTGAGGTGTTAAGTTGAAATATCAATGGGACACTGTCCTGGCAAGGTTGTTCATATTTTCCTCAGCCTCCCCCCAGGTAAATATCAGGATAGTACATCAAATTTGGCCACAACCATTTCTTTTCCAATAATTATTTACTAAGCATCCTAACATTCAACACTTTATACTCTGAGCTACTGATACACTTAACTATATAAACCACAAATATAAGTAGGCAAACATCCAACAGAAGGTGGAAACTACTCTTATGCCCTACAGAGCAAGTTGGCTCAAGCTGTAATTACTATGTATTTTTTAGCCTGTCTTTCACAACAACTCACCTATAAATAAACAACTGAAGGGGGCAAATTTATTGATGAAATCAGTTTTTTATTTACAAAGAATACAAACTACATGTTTCAGTCATAGGTGACCATCATCAGGTGTTTAAACTATTAAAATATGTGTTAACGTACTGTCGTATCCCGAGCTGAAGGTCTTGGGCCCTTGAACAGGCAGCTGGAATACTCGCCTACAGATGAGCCGAGCGGATGCTGATCTGCTCAGGTTGCTGCGGAGCGCTGGGTAAGGCATCGCTAAAGGGTGATTTTGCTCAAAGAACAATTATCGGTGGTTGGTGGATAAAGACTGTTTATTTAAAGAACCATGAATACAATCTCATTTGCCGAGACTGCGGAACACCCAAGGCAAGCGATCTGTATAGCAGCGTTTTCTCTGGATAAGTGTAAAGATGAAGAGTCCCCCTTCCACTTAGTTTGCGGGAATATATATATAGGCTTCTACATTGAAGGCCCCCCCCCTAAAATGTCATAGGTAGGTAGATAGCGTCCTTACGTGTTCTTTGTCTTGGCTTTACACGTCTGTGTTCCAGTACCAGAAACACCTGGAATAGATTAAGCGTCATAGATGGCTAGATTAAGCGTCATCTCTGGTCTGTGTCACTCACTCCCTATTAGGGTCGTCATACATACACGACTTCCTTTGGCTCCCCCTCAGATAAACACATAAACATCCTTAACTAATTACTCTGACAGTGGGTTGGTTTTTTAATATGTGGCTCACAACCCACGGATAGGACAGTACAATGACTGCCGCTGTGGTCTAGTGGTCAGAGTTCTTGACTGCAGAACCAGAGGTCCAGATTTGTTTCTTGGCGCTACCAGATTTTCTGAGAAGTAGTGGATTTTGAACAGGGTCCTATCAGACTCATGAGGGTAATTGAGTAGCTATTTCAATGAAATAGTGGCTCCAGTCTAAGAAATTAATTTAATGGCTGTGGGGACTCGTGCGCTGACCACACGACATCCTCTATCCGCTGAAGTTGGCACTAACATCGCTGACAAGCGGCGATTGCTCGGTTAGTATTGTTCGCTTGCAAACTAAAACCACTGAGTTTGTTGTTTTGTTTTGTTAACGTACGTTATTGACTGCTTGTTTATAATGGATTCATTGCAGATAGTCCCATATTGCACAACCTTTTTCAAGATTGCAGTACTATAAAATATATTAGATTGATTATTAAATTAGATATTTCTGTAATTTATTTCCATTGTTTTAGTTATTACTTACAATTAGCAGTTAAACTTAAACATAGCCTACTGTATATAGGGTTTTGTAGTGGAATGGGGAGCATGGGGAGTGGAGTTGGGAGTTGGAATGTGTTGAATACAATCATGTTAGGGTATGTTCTATGCGGGGGCATGGGTGTTTTGTATGTGTAAATGTATGTGTATATATATATTGTGGGGCGTGGAATGCTTCAAATTTCCAGGATATATTTAGTACTGATGGCTTCATTCTGACTTGTTTTGGTGGTTCATGTATTTAACTCTCATTCACTGTTTTATTGTCCTATATTGAAGTGCTTTTCATGAGTTTTTGATTGAAGTTGCTGTTTCCTGGTTTTATATTTAACTCGTCAGTCATTTTGTTGTCCTATATGAAAGTGTTTTCCAGAGTTTATTCCCAACAATACAGTGGGGTAACATCGCATCTATAGTAACATCAAAACCTCACCACCAGCAAATACTATATGGACCTGTAATCATAAGATGTCATTTATATCTGTATCTACATTAAATTAACATTATACAAAATCCATTTTCCAGAAAATAAAAACAGCAACATCAGACAAAAAGTCTCACAGAAAACACTTCCATATAGGACAACAAAATAACCCAACAAGGTGATACAAAATGATGAAACAACAACACGGTAGTATTCAACACATACCACCTCCTGACCCCATTTCACTAAAAAACCGTATACACAGTAGGATATGTTTTAAGTTTTAACTACTAATTTTAACTAATAACTATAATAATGGAAATAAATTATCAACATACCTAATTTAATAATCAGTCCAATATATTTTATAGTACTGTAATCTTGAAAAAGGTTGTGTAAGGCAGGACTATCTGCAATGAATCCATTGTAAACAACAGTCCAATAATGTACATTAACACACATTTTAATATTTTAAACACTTTATGATGGTCACATGCAACCAAAACATGTAACCTATATTATTAGTAAATAAAAAACTGATTTCATGAATAAATTCATGCCTTCAATTGTTTTTTTATAAGTTAGCTGTTGTGATAGACTAAAAAATACATAATAGACATACAAAACAGGATGAAAGTCAAACACACAAAGGTTGAGCTGTAATGTTTTGGAATTTATTCAGGAGATAATCAGTTAGAATCTGTACAGGGCATTGACTGGGGCACGCGGTAGCGTAGTTGGTTGAGGAACTATGCTACAAGCCAGGAGATCGCTGGTTCCAAGTCCTGATGAGGTCATTGGATTGTTTCAGTTGACTTAATCGTTCCAGCTGCACTATGGCCCTGGGGTCGACTCAGCCTCTTAACAGAAATGAGTACCAGGAATATTCTTGGAATATTCTTGGGGGTAAGGTCTGCCAGCGCGTAGGGCTGACAACCTTGCCACCATGTATGAGCTGATTGTCTAGAAAATGTGGTAACCTCAACATCTCACAACCCTATGGGCCTCCATGGCCTGTTACAGGAATACCTTTACTTTACTTTTTTACAGGGTATTGACTGTCCTGACTAAGGTTGTTTATAGTTTTCTTCAGTCCCTCCTCCACGTCATCTCCAGTAATTATTCACTAATCAACCTACCATTCAACAACTTATATTCCATGTTACTAACAGCATTGCTATGTAAACCATAAATATAAGCATGCAGATATTCTAATCATCGTTGAGCCCTTACATTGAGCGTCACACTCTGACTGCCCCACAGTTGATCTGCATTGGTCTTTGGCCGCTGGCTGCTGGACTGCTATGGGCGACGGTGGCTACAGCTGGCTTTACCCTGTTTCACTTATCCTACTTTCACACCTCTGATCTTTAGGGGGATGGGTTTGGTTTGGGCACCAGTAAACTGCTACCATCAGTTTACAGATTCATGAAGGTGTGAAGGATTGATAAGGGGGTAGCTTTCGGAGTAGCTAGTTCCAATGGTAGAGCTAAGATTCTGACCTCAGGCCGTTTGGCAGGGTATCGCTCAGGAAGGGAAGTGGGAACTCCTGTTACAACAACACACTTTGTTCCACCAGACACACTATTAAACTCTTGTCCATAGTGGACCCCACTAACGCACTACATTCAACTTGTGTCCACTGGGTTTGCGATCTTGAACCAGACTCCTTCCAATGACTTCTCTTTTAGAATTTGCGTCCTAATAGTTTTCGATCTTGAGTAAGACTCCTTGCAGAATTTGCGTCCGAATGGTTTGGGCTTTTTAATAAGACTCCTTGCAGAATTTGTGTCCGAATGGTTTGGGATTTTTAATAAGACTCCTTGCAGAATTTGTGTCCGAATGGTTTGGGATTTTTAATAAGACTCCTTGCAGAATTTGTGTCCGAATGGTTTGGGATTTTGAATAAGACTCCTTGCAGAATTTGTGTCCGAATGGTTTGGGATTTTTAATAAGACTCCTTGCAGAATTTGTGTCCGAATGGTTTGGGATTTTGAATAAGACTCCTTGCAGAATTTGTGTCCGAATGGTTTGGGATTTTTAATAAGACTCCTTGCAGAATTTGTGTCCGAATGGTTTGGGATTTTGAATAAGACTCCTTGCAGAATTTGTGTCCGAATGGTTTGGGATTTTTAATAAGACTCCTTGCAGAATTTGTGTCCGAATGGTTTGGGATTTTGAATAAGACTCCTTGCAGAATTTGTGTCCGAATGGTTTGGGATTTTTAATAAGACTCCTTGCAGAATTTGTGTCCGAATGGTTTGGGATTTTGAATAAGACTCCTTGCAGAATTTGTGTCCGAATGGTTTGGGATTTTTAATAAGACTCCTTGCAGAATTTGTGTCCGAATGGTTTGGGATTTTGAATAAGACTCCTTGCAGAATTTGTGTCCGAATGGTTTGGGATTTTTAATAAGACTCCTTGCAGAATTTGTGTCCGAATGGTTTGGGATTTTGAATAAGACTCCTTGCAGAATTTGTGTCCGAATGGTTTGGGATTTTTAATAAGACTCCTTGCAGAATTTGTGTCCGAATGGTTTGGGATTTTGAATAAGACTCCTTGCAGAATTTGTGTCCGAATGGTTTGGGATTTTTAATAAGACTCCTTGCAGAATTTGTGTCCGAATGGTTTGGGATTTTGAATAAGACTCCTTGCAGAATTTGTGTCCGAATGGTTTGGGATTTTGAATAAGACTCCTTGCAGAATTTGTGTCCGAATGGTTTGGGATTTTGAATAAGACTCCTAGAATGCCTTCTCCTCGCAACCCTCAGAGTTGCCTCGGTCCGCAAGTCAACTCCAGAAATTAGGAGGATTGGTCATTTTCAAAAAAGGGGAGTACACTAATTAAGTATTCCCCCAATCCGTTTACATATTACAGGGAATTTAGGCGCTAAAACTTAATGTAAAATCTGTCAGTAGCTTGACATATGTTACACTTGGCTTGGGGTTGGGAGACCACCCATCTTTTGAGGTATGGGTTCAAAACTGTCACTTATTGTGTTCTCCAAGGATTCAGACCAGTAAAATTTTGTGTGACTTTCTAAAGAAACAAGCTGCCAGGGGGTCTTCCTCTTTCATTTCACATCTGCCTTGACCAGTCGTTTTCTATTGTCTTTTTCACTGGAGAGTTTGGGCTGAAACACCTTCTTGAGGGCAAGAAATAGCCTACGTACCTCTCGTCCATTTACTGTAGGTTATTAGTAAACGTAAATGAACAGGTTGATTTACCCGGATCCAAACATTCTACCAAATTAAATCAAGCTGGGGTAGGCAGATCGGTTACAATATCCACCATTTGGTGACACTTTCTCTGATAAGAATGGCAATGCTGTGAAATCTGTAGTTGCTGAGGACTATAACAGAGTGAGTGTTTTGTAACCAAGCCACAGATTGGCAAACAGGTACTCAATAAACAGTGATGTTATGATAAAAACATACTTCCTGGAAGCCAGCGGGAAAACCCATTGGCCACCCATGGGAAAACAATTGCATCGTTGAATATGTTTCGTTCACAAGCAAGGTAAGTGTACAGCTTGCCTGATATGAAAATGTTATATTGCCCCAAGCATTATAATATCCTTTAGGGATTGTCACTAAGGTGAATTTGTGAGGACAGTAACTTGATATGGGACAACCACAGGAGTCATATGGTAGACAGGTGAAAAATACAGACACTTGAATTTTTATCACGTAGGAGGTTCATACACAACTCCCTGGTGTGTAACAAATTATATAAATGAAATTCTGGCAGTCCCATCATCTACATTTTGTTCACTTATTTTGTATTTTCATCATTGATGGGTTTGAAGAAAAATATGTTTTTAGAAAATAGGCCAAAGTTTTAATTAAATGCTGTCATTTAATTTTGACCTAGACTTCCTGTGGGTAGGATTTACATCGGGTATGATAAAGTTTAAAAAATTAAGGCTACATTAACAGTCAAAATAAAATACAATTTCTGCTACTGAATATGGGTTTGGGCTTTTTTCTGTCACTCACTGTTCCATTAGACAGTAACATCAGTGAGGTAAACTGAGGTTATGAATTGAACTTGGTAAATTACTATGAAACCAAGGCAAACTTATTGGCTATGTTAAGTACCTCTGTTCCTTGATCTTTGTGAAACAGTGTCACAGAGAATAGTGTCCTTATTCTTACAAATGACAAAGACAGATGTAGATAAACTGTACCTTCCATCAACTGCACTTCTGCTTACTCTGCTATTTTCATAGGTATTTATTATTTTACTTCAAATCAGATTTTTTTTAAAATATGTTAAAAGCAACTTACCATAAGAAGGTGCACATAATGTGAAATATTTCAATACTGGATATAATTTTGAATTTTATGCATATTTATGCTTTAAATTTTAAGTTCATTTAAGCCTTCAAGTGGAGTGGTGGATAGTTATAGTTATATCACAATTAAAAGTATATAAAGTCCTTTGACCTCTTCATCTTCTTTCACTGCAAATTTCATTTTCATTTAACATAGTGTGGTTTCTGTGTATTTCAATACAGTTCTTTTTATTATCGAGCAGGTACTTCATACTACATCCAAGCTACAGAAGTTTGCATGGTTCAGCAAGCAAAACCAGGAAAATATAACCATAGCCCATAAGCAATAATACCATGAACAACAGATTCTACTGTTGAGCTTTTATATCTGCCTTCAGCATTATTACAGTTACTTTACTGTTGTTGCCTCCAAAAAGCAAAACTACTTCATGTTAATTGTGAATGTTTGAGCATAATGCACATGGTCTGTGATGCTGTAAGAAATTAAAATGAACTTCACTAATTTTCTTCTTCGTACTGGGCTAAGCCTCATTATGACATGCTTGTGAACCCAGCAGGCTTTGAAACAAAAATTGCTCAAAATCTGTTACTTCCTAATGAATGATCACTCCAGCTTTGGAAGAATAAATACATAAGGATAAAACTTTGAAAATCCAGCTCATAATCATCTATACTATGGAATTAATAGGAAGAATACACTTTTCCTGTTAATAATAATTGCTTATGGGCAATAGTCATATGGTAACTTGAAGAAAGAGAGGATTAATTAAATTCAGGATTAATAATGAATGTGCATAATCATGTAAACCTCAGGTATTTGAACTGACATTTGTATGTACAGTATGTAGTTCAGAACTGTTAACACTGTTGAGTATGAAAAGTAGTTTACAGAAAATATACCTGGAATTACATTTAGGCTTCTAAATGAAAAGTCTGAGTTGATAACTGACCTCTATATAGAAAGTAAAACATAGTCAGAACTATTTCTTATATATTTATTTGTAAGGAATTAGTAAGGAAAATTTTACATAATGTAAAGATACAAAGTATCTAAAACATTGATATGTATCTACCAAACTACACAGTATCTTATTTTATAAGACTGTGATCTGAATTCTAAGTAACATAAAATTCATAGCAATTTACAAGCTACTAGTTCATTATCCCACCACATTTATACCCAAGAGACATGAAAGACCTGAAGGAATGCATATGACAACCAAACAAGCTGAGTATTTTGTATATAACATAGAGTAAAGATTCTGGAAAATTTAAGAAAATTGTAAGACACAATGTCCTTTGAATTTTGTTGTAAAATTCTTTAGACTGCAGTGCTATCTCTTTATACTGAATGTCTACATTATAAAGGTGCATGTTCTGTATAGATATACTACAGTGGTGTTCAGTGTCCGTGCAAGAAGCAGATGTTTGGGATGAACCTTGTGTAAGTGTGCATGTATGAAAGATGACTCAAACAAGGTATGTTTATTGCTCAACAATATTGATGTATATTTGTTTATTAGTATGGTTATTGGTGATGTATAAACTAACATAGTGCAATCTCAGCATTTCAGTTGCTGTTGTTAGTTAACTTAGAATATTTATGGCTCATTTGTTTTGTTTTTAATTCTATTTTACAAAAGAAATTAAATGCTAATCACATGTCATTTCACAATGATTGTACCTGCTATCTTGTATATTTTTACATTTTTTGATGGTATTTTGCTGTCACTTTGGTTGCAGTACAATAGAATATCATGAGGTCTACAAATCACCTGACAATTTTAAAATTTGTTATAAAGTAACTGGATTGTAGTTGGTGCCAATTAACATTAATAATGTTGATATTTCAAACAGTAAATATCTGTTTTTTAAAAAGAAAATTGATTCCTCTTTTTATTTTACATAATAAAACTTTGGAGATAGATGAAGAACTGTGTGCTTGCTTTATAGACTGGCAGAAGGCATTTGACCATGTAAATTGGACCAAATTAATGCAGATCCTAAAGGAAACAGGTATCGATTGGCATGAAAGAAGATTGATTAGCAAATTGTACATGAATCACAAAGTTAGAATGCGACTGGACAGAGGCGAGACAAGAAGTGTGAAGATTGGAAGAGGAGTTTGACAAGGATGCTGTTTATCACCAATTTTGTTCAACTTGTACAGCGAATGCCTTACCAAGGAAGCTCTGGATGGGCTTGGAGACTTCAAATTAGGAGGGCACATTATTCAAACTGTGAAATATGCAGATGACCTTGTGTTCATGGCTAAGGAAGAAACTGTGCTACAGGGTATGATTGATAGACTAATCAAAATTGGAAGGTGCTATGGCATGGAAATGAATGTGGAAAAAACAAAAGTAATGAAAATTTCGAGACAACCAACCCCAGTCACAATAAAGATAGACCAAAAACAACTGGAGAATGTGAAATGTTTTAAATATTTGGGTAGCTTGTTAACAGATGATGGAAGGTGTACTTGTGAAAGTAAATCTAGGATTGCCATGGCAAAAGCTGCATTTAGCAAGAAGAAGAATCTTTTTACCAGCAAATTGAACTTAAATTTGAGAAAGAAACTGGTGAAATGCTACATTTGGAGCATGGCTTTGTATGGGGCCGAAACTTGGACATGTAGGGCAGTAGATCAGAAACACCTGGAAAGCTTCGAAATGTGATGTTGGAGAAGGATGGAGAAGATCAGTTGGACTGATTATGTGAGAAATGAAGAAGTGTTATTTAAAGTCAGTGAGCAGAGGAATATCCAACATGAAATAAGAAAACGGAAGGCTAAATGGATTGGTCATATCTTACACAGTAACTGCCTTCTTAAAGAAGTTATTGAAGGAAAGATAGAGGGGCAGATAGAAGTGACCAGAAGATGAGGAAGAAGACATAAGAAGATGCTGGGTGACCTTGGGGACAGAAGAGGATATTCTTATTTGAAGGAGAAAGCTCTAGATTGCATTAAGTGGAGGAACTGTTTTGGAAGAGCCTGTGGACCTGTCTTGACAGATTACTGATGAATGAATGAATGCCCTACCGTTATAATAAAACTGGAAGAAACTGTAATTAAGACAAAGACCATTCATGTATATTACATTAAATTAATAGTCACTTATCTTGGGAAGAGTTATTACTCTAAAGGATTACATATTTCACTGTAGGTTTTTCCTTCATGTGGGATTTGCTATGTGACATTCTGATCCAAATGCTTGTCTATACGAGGTCTTATTCAAAAACATAATGATAAAAAATGTTATCCTATCTTTTGGAATATAATGCCATGTAGTCCAGTAGAACTCCACTGATGTTTAAGGGAATGTACTGTCTCCATCTTCAGAGTGAAAAGTAAGCCAAGCAAAACCAGCTGTACCTGCTGCCAACTTCTTGCTGGTTTCTTGCTTGGCTTACTGTTCAACCCCACAGATAAAGGCCATAAATTTCTCTGAAATATTGATGGATTCCTAAAACACTACACAGCATTATGTCCCAGAAGATAGTCTTCTACATAGTCACCCCTTTGAGAACTTTAAATCTAATACTATTATCCTTCCCATCTTCATTGTGTTTTTCCTAAGCATTAGTTACCTCTGAGACAGAATTTTACAATATGTGTTATGGTCCTGAGAAACAGGTGAACTTCCAAGTTGCTGCATCACTTTTAGCTTGTGGAGACAAACTCTGGCAAATGCCTATCTCATTTTTCCAACCTAATGTCACTCAACTCTTGTTGCATCCTGTTGTGTAAATCACTATACTCATACATAATGTTTGTTGTATTCCCTGCCAACACATCTTAACACAGGTGCTGAAATGTGTTGTCTTAGACAGCAACACCATCTGCTGGGAATAGTGCTCTGTTGACAAAGAATACAATAAATATTATCCATACCAATATTGCTGATGGGAAATCATCCCTTGCTCCTCTTTGTAGGTGGGATGACTGTATGTAGAATGAAACGAATCCTGTTTTGGACTTCTTTGTTTTTAACATATTTTCTGACCCTTGTTACCAATTTTTGAGTCACTTTTGATTTGAAATCTAGGAAAGGTATACAAATTATAAATCACTCTGTCTAATGTGACCTGTAAGTTTTTTACTACATAAAAACTTAACACCCTTACATGTTTCGGTCTCTGTGGACCATCTTCAGAGGGCAAACATCGCTACAAATAGGAAACCACTATCACATAATTTGTTTACACGTAAAGTACATACACTTATATGTTACAATACATAGTACACAGAATAGAACATTTCACAAACACAGCAGTTTCCTGGGAATGTAAGTTAAAAAAAAAATTGTATAAAATTCCTTCCTGCACAGCAGCCATGAGCAAACCCTGGACGATATAAAGATAGGACATAACATACCCTCAAACATATATATATATATATACAGACAGTATTTACATTGAAATAGTAAAATACCCATAATATATTTGCAGAACCTCCACATCAAGATAGCCAGGTGGCACAATATCTGCCCCATATAAGAGAGACGATGGGAGGACGAACACGAGCCTGCATGGTTTACGAATTTTAATTATTGACAATCTAAAAACTTTTAATTAGCATCAAGGAATTTTATACAATTTTTTTTTTTTTAAACTTACATTCCCAGGAAACTGCTGTGTTTGTGAAATGTTCTATTCTGTGTACTATGTATTGTAACATATAAGTGTACGTACTTTACGTGTAAACAAATTATGTGATAGTGGTTTCCTATTTGTAGTGATGTTTACCCTCGAAACAAATCAAACTTAGGAAAGGTATCTTGCCATACAGCTCTGAATAAGTTACCAAGAAATTGACTAGTGTCATTTCTGTCACTGCAGAGGATAATCTGTGTCACTGTTTCTTCAACCTCTTGTTACAATCATACAGAGACCACAATGTCTGCCTTATATGCACTTTTCATGTGGGAATCGTAGTCCTGGACAATGAAAGGCTGCTTGCACATCAGTATCATCCTTTTGGGCACATTTTAAATTTATGGTCTCAGAGCATAATTGGATAATAAATGCATTTGACTGTCTCTCTGCTTGAAATCTGAGATCCTTTGGTGAGATATTCAGAAGTCAAATTCTCTCCTTTTTAGGCCCATGTCATTTGCCATCTTTGGAAGTCCAATATGATTAGGATGCACTAGCCTACATGCATATATGCCCTGGGACTCTTAGAATAGAGTTCTAGAGATGCAAAGTAAATGTCCACCATAACAATACAATTGCTGTGATGCAGATATGAAGTTAATTGTTCAAGGTCATTGCCACTAAGATCAAAACATTTTTACTGACTTCATTACACATTTTGGCTTGGTAAAATACCATACACATAAATAGAACTTGAAATGTCAGTACAGCACTAGAGTTTGTATCTGCACTTTACAGGTTTTGTTGAATTACATTGCTGCAATGATGAACTCCCTTGAAGCATACAGTGCTCTCACTGATGCTCTGGAACTGATCCAGTGGGCTATGCACTTGAAAATTCTTGTCCAGGACACTAATTAGTGGGTGTAAGCTTGTACAGACCGTCTTTGTTGTCTGTTGACATCCTGCGATCATTGTTCACATATACATTTGAGAGAATTTGCTTACCTTCCTCTTGTCATTGTTTTAATTAATAACTGGCACTGTCAGGTCTGTAACACTGCACCAATAGTGACAATTTTAATGTAGGTAATGATAGCCAAAGAGGAGGTAACAACCAAAGAAACCACAACTTTTCTAGCATGATTGGTTGCATATGTCTTTGTTTTTATTGTATCACAAACTGCTTTGAAAAGTAAGCTCATGAATGATGTTCCCAGTTAGTAATGTTAGGAACACATCTGTTGGACAAGTCTTGCCTGCGTGATTATTGCTGTGCTGTCCCCTTTTTTAATGTGATGATTGGTACAATGATTTTACTATCTCTTTTCCTCAAATTCCTTGTTACATGCAAACTACCGTTTTCTTCATATCAAGAGTTTTCAGTGCAAGCATTCTGTTGTGTTCCAGAAGTAGAGGGCACTACAGGATCACACTGCTACTGTTCTAATAAAAAACATCTTCAGATTCATCATTTCTGTAATAAAGTGTATCCACATCACATGGACATTCTTCCAGTAGAATACTCGCAACTTTCTAATCTGGGAGTTTCCTTTTTGCCATGTCACCCCCCACCCCAAAGTTATGAGAGGGAAGAGAATTACTGACTAAAATGCTAGAAGCCTGACAGGATTTCTAATCCAAATTATATATACAGTTATAAGACTCAATTCAGTATATCTGTTTATTATAAACTCTGTAAATTGTGTATTTATATACATACATACATTAAATTTACAGAGTTTTTTTTGTGCAAAATACACACATAAACGTGTGTGTGTTGCACAAAAATAATATGCAGGCACTTTACACACGTGCACACACACAGACACACGAGATAAGGTCACAGTTTGGTAAGAAAACACCAGTACACCTTTCTTTCTCTGTATTGGCAGCCATACATTTATGTAGCTTCTGTACACACCAAGGAGCTCTTGCCATCTGGTATGTAAAGTACAAGTATGGAATCGGCAGTCCCACTAAATCGGAAGCCTAGCTTTCCAGACTGTAGGAATTTTTTTAAGGGGCTTCAAAGTTGCAACAGGACAAAAAGGGTTAGTGGTAACTTATGTCACTAAGGAGCAGCCTAGGCACAACGTATAGCAAGGAAGCCTTCTCATGAAAAGTTAAACAGGTCCGTCTAATGTGACGGAACAGAACCCTCTCATTTTGTACTTGCATGTATATTAAATACACCATAGACATTGGAAATTTCCAACATAAATGTCATGCAATGAATCATCTACCGTCATTAAAACTTTCCAGAATATGACACGTGGGGCTTTGTGACTACAAAGGTGGGGGGATGGCCATGGTTCCAATCCCTGGAAGAGATGGAAATATTCAGACTGACTCTACATCTCAACCTCTAATCCAATGTGGGCACCATGGGCTACTTATGTGGAGTTAAAATTGCTAAAGTTTGATTATGGCCATCTACTTCCATCTATAATTAAGGCCTAGAATCTGCAGGGCTTTGTGGCCAAACCTTATATATAGCTTCATGGTATGTTACTTCAGCACAAATAAAACTTAAATGTACCCCCTCACACTTCCTACCCTTACATCTTAAGATACTTAAGTTACAATTTCATTACATTAACAGACTTTTGTCTACATCTTACCAGTTATTAGATGCAGAAGGTGAACAGTTTTCCTTATTGAACTTTAAAGCAGTGTGCTGAAATTGCAACATATAAATAAATAAAGATAAAGGGATGCTTTCATAAATATGCTTACAGAATTATAAATATAATGGACTGAAAACTACCAGCACAACTCTGTAATCATAATGTTGCTGTACTCTCACTTTTTTCAAGCCATGGAGATGTTATAAGTGTTGGTCTGGGCTGGATAGTGAGGCTGATCCCAGCAGCCAATAATCTTGTAGCAATTTTATTTATGGGTTCATCGAGAGCTATGTATCCTCAACAGGTGCTATAGTTGTGAATCAGGATGAGGGTTGAAGTTCAATCGCCGTACATGGAGGATATTCAGTGTCCTCTAACACAGAAGATAGGATAGAAAAATGATATTTTATTATAGCTTCTGGTGCCTATATGCCGTATATAGATTTATCAAGCCGAGACTCGACCACAGTCCTCCTGCTACTGTCACTACTGTAATAATAATGATCCTCCGTGAACATGCTACCCACATTATACAAAGCAATCTGGGATGGGTCGGGGTGATGTTTACACAGGTGGCATGATGCGTGTGCTCAAAGTCCATCCACACATGATGTCATCAGCTGTCTAAGACGAGGGCAAGTTATCCCCTTCTACCTAAATAATAACAGAACCCAAGGCATACACGGAAATAGCTTAATTACTCAGAGAAATAAAACATTTCTCCCTTCTTTTAATGTAAGTCAAGTACCTGTTCCCTCAATCAGCAAATACAGCTGGTGCTATACTTGAAAATAAACACTTGTGAGTCAGGAAATCTGCTATTACACCAAGTACATTAACACATCTTAAGTTTAGCATTTTCCTGCACTTGTATAAATTACAGTCAAGACTAGGGTGCCAGATGTGGCCTACCTGTGAATATTGTCATTTTTATTGGTATTAGGTTATAANGGGAAATGCCTAAAATCAATACAACACAAAGGGATAAGGGTTCGATCCTCACGACAGTGAGCATGATTTGCAGTAATATACAAAATTATATAATAATATATCCCTAAGTCACAAGAAAACAGATTTTTATTCAATTAATAACACATGAGACACATGAACTTATCACAAACTTGACGATACTATTTACAGTCCAATATTCACATGTTAAATGAATTACAGATTCACCACAGGTTTGCAACTTCTATTGTTGCAGCATATATGTAAAAGCAATAATAATCACATCACATGGAAATAATTCTTGTCATTTGTATAAAATACATCAACCTATATTAACAATCACAGTTGCTATGCTGGTCATTACACACTTAGTGTAAATGGTATGCATGTTTGCATTAAGTTAACACTACATATTACACAGAATTCTCGCATGATCTACATTACAGTAGTGCCTGAACCTACGTATTCATTATTTGTGTATTTATGCAGAGGACTGCTTGTAATTCTTGGTTTCAAGCAGCTTCTTGCCACACATTGCACATATTGCTTTCTTGTATGCACAAGCCTGGCAATAATGCGACCCCACTTGATGAACCTTCTGCCGACAGATACGACAAGTCTCAAATTTGGAAGTGTAAGGACTGAATCTGAATTTGTTTCCTGTAACAGCTTTATTTTCACCAATCTTGCGGCCACCACTTTCAACAGTATTTCGTGCTCCAGACTTCCATGGATCGGGTGTAATGACTCGTCCAAGCTTCTTCTCACATTTTTCACAAACCATTCTGGGTCCTTCTAGTACGGCCACCTAGAAATAAACGAAGTTCGTCATCAATATATTAGCCATACATGTGTTAACCGAGAATCTTTCTTACTGCTTGAAAACCCGGGACCACACGTCATCGTATTGTAAGGCCATAATTTTTACAACACATCATCTTAATGAATAAATATTCTTAGTTGGAATAACTGTCATCACGTTTGGATTACGCCAGGTTAAGCTTTGCGTTTGGGAGGTGTCTAACCTGTCTTTCTTTACGTACAACACTGGAGCATTTTCACTATCACACCTCCACGCTATCCTATTATTACAAACTTTATAATATTTCTGGACGTACCGAGATTATACAACAACAAATTTCTTGACATCAAATTCCTTCCATTTTGTTATGACTATTCACAAGAACAAGAACCAACACTGTCCTTGTCGTTCCTTATTATCATTTCAACTCGTAAGGCTCGTAACGTATGTCAATGTGCTAGTGTTCCGTGGTATTTACAATCACAGATCAAAGAAGTGGTTACTGCATTTACGACGGGATAGAATTGATAATGTCAGTAACTGGGACAAAATGTAAGCTAACATTCCGTTGTGATATGATACCCATATAAATATAGTATGGATAATATCACATTTCTCATAAAGGATTTTCAACAATATTTATTTTATTTTTTTTTTACTTTAGTTTTTCATAGTAAATTTAGGCCGGGCGCACACCAAGGAAACTGGAAACCGCAACGCAACCGCGATTTCAGAGAAATATGGCCGATTTCACGCAGGCAACTGGTATCCAAATTAGCAGGCGCACACTGAGGAAACTTACGGTGGATTAGTTGCTCACATAATCTCAAGTGGTTGTGTTTGGCCGTCAGTTTCGTGCACTTCTCTTCTGCAATGTCAGATAATAATATTGTTCCTGTAATGATATGGTGGTGGTTGAGACGGCGTAAGAGGAGAGGACAGGAGAAAAGGAAACATTGGGTGCACTCGTTCTTTCGCGACAATTTAAACTCGGGTGTTTATATTGTTTCGAAAGAATTTAATCAGGATACAGAACTGTTCAAATTATTTTACAGAATGAGCATTGAAAGTTTTCCTTTATTAGTGGATCTTATAGGACTTCAAATTCGAAGACAGGATACAAATTTTCGTACAGCTGTGTTAGCAGAACCGTAGGCAAAATTATAGTTTTGTATATTCTAGTTTTTATGTTTTTGGACAGCAGGCGAGAAGACAAAAGGTTCTGGATTGAATATTAGCAAGCATTACCCGAGTACAGCCTCCTCTTAATTTCCTCCTGAATCACGTTTTCGTTGGTTATCGTCGTTCCCAAATATTTGAACTGTGCACATTTTCAAAACATCTGCTGTCTGTCTGTATGTCATAATTTTGCTCTACGTTTTGCTGACGAGATAGCAACATATACTTAGTTTCTCTGTGTTTTCTTCTAGACCAACCTCATTACTTGCATCAATTAAAGTGTTTGTGTTTCTCTGTATGGTATCTATATTATCACCTAGTAGATTCACATCATCGACATAGACCAACAGCTGATGTGTTCCAAATGATTTCAGTTCCACCTGGTTTTCCTGGACCTTCCTAATGGCATATTCTAAAGCAAAGTTGAAAAGGTTTGGCGATAAAGCATCTCCTTGTTTTAGACCATTCTGGATAGAAAATTCATCAGACAAATGTTTACCTATACTGACTTCACTATACATTTCATTTAAACACATTTTAATCAACCGAACTACTTTGATGGGTATCTCAAACTCTGTCAGAATATTGTACAGTACTTCCCTCTGAACTGAATCACAGGCTTTCATGAAGAGCTGATGTACTCTTATTCTATTCCCAATTTCTCCAGTTATCTGACGAATGCAAAAGAGCTGATCAGTAGTTATGTTATGTCGAAACCCGCACTGATGATCCCCAATAATTTCATCTATGTATGGACTTAACATTGAGATAAGAATATTGGACAAAATTTTGTATCAAGTTGACAGCAGTGATATCCCCCAATAATTTCTACAGTCAGTTTTATGACCCTTCTTGTGTGAAACTGGTACAATAATAGACACAATTTTTCCTTATGCCAAATAGAATTCATTAACTTGTGGATCTTAGAACGTAATATTTAGCATCCTGTGTGAATAAGTTCTACTGAAATTTGATTACTACCTGAATGTTTATACCTTTACCTATACTGTCTTTGCTTGTCTATCTTGTGAAGGAGATTCTAGTATCGTCCGTGTTTGTTCGTGGCTTGCTGGACGGAGTTGTTTTTGTCTTTGTAATTGTTAGTGTGATGGACCATAATGAAACAAATAAAAAAAGATATTTGTAAGAGTTCTGAAATTATTTTATTGCTTTTCATATATTATTAAATGCAATCTTAAACTTGTTAACAAGAGTGTATATCAGATACTCGAGTTTCATTATACTACTGAAATTAATAACCAATGGAAACCTCAGTATTATTGCTCCCTATGCATGATTTATAACACATTAATGTAAATGTAAAGCTATGTTTTGTGTAGCTTTCAAGTATAAGTTGTGAGCAAAGTTATGAAGTTGAATACAAGTATCTCTGATGGAAACAGAATTTTCTTTCAAGTTTACCCACCATCAGCTTTCCTAAACACAAGTATTCTATATATGTTATAGTCCAAATATCCATTGCATTTCAGTAAGGGGGTGTTGAATTGATGTAAATGAAATGTTCTTATTTTACAGGCACTGGTGAGAAACTTTCTCCCGATAAATAATGTTGCAACCTGATATCTTGTACTGCAGAGGTTCTTACTCCGTTGTGTTTTCTGTTTTCGAACTGAGTTCTATATCATTTAACTCATGCCCCTGGATGGCCGTAAGACTCCGCCTAATACGGAGAAGCGAAATCTGCTGGCACACTCGCGGTGGAGCGAACAGTGAGGGCGAATCAGTGAGAATAGGCAAATAGCAAGCGCGTGTGGTGAACATTAATGACGACGCCACACATTATTAAAGCTTTGAAAGGCGAAGTAACCCCATATGTCCTTAGGAATGTGTACTTTGCTAAATTCCAATCTCAAAGAAGTTATGGTTTGATATTTTGGGAGGGAGAAAGTGAAAGTAAAAAAAAATTCTGATTTTGCAAAAAAGGGTTCTTCGAATAATGAAAGGAGTAACAAAAAGAACACCATGTAGACATATGTTTAGAGAATTAAAAATTTTAACGGTAACATCTTTGTATATTTTAGAGGTGTTACGTTATTTCAAGAAATATAACATTTACACCACAAAAAAATCTCTGACCTACATAAGTATGACACAAGGAAGAAAGAAGACCTTCACTTGCAAAGTTATAATACCTTAACATATGAGAAGGGTGTTACAAATATGGCTATTAAGCTTTATAATAGACTGCGTTTGGGACTAAGAATGGTAAAAGCAGATAGAGAATTCCTACATAGACTCATCACCCAAATTACAGATTTACGATTACTGCTATCTGCAGTATCACAATTAGTACACTCCAAATGCCAGAATACAACTGACTGGCTGACTCTACGTCTCGACTCGGCGGCTGTCACAGTACAACTCTGCGGTAGCCACACTAGAACTGACTGTGAATAGCCTTCGCTGCTCCCTATGTAGCCTCGATCGGACAATACGGGAAAACGGCCACGTAATAGACACCCTTGTTGCTAGCCACGCTGTGTTGCTATGTAACGCTAGCGGAGGTCACCGTTGTTACTATCGTAACGTCGCCGCTGTTGATTCACGTTGCCTAGCGACCGCGATATCCCTCGGTGACGTCGCCGCGGAGGGGAGTGGCGGGGCGGGAACTCGCCTATTACCGTAGTAACGCGAGCGTTACGTTATCGCCACGTACCGCTGGGGCGGTAGGGGTCAACATGTCACAATATTTACTGGAACAACCATTGTATAATTTGTATGAGTTCCTCTCAGAAGGACAGTTAAACGAATAAGATTCTCCTTGATAAATAGATTTAAGTGTAAATAAAACGACTAGCAATTATGTGAAGTTTTCAATATGATTCAGCCTATAAAGGGAATGGAAGTCTTAAAAGAGATTGCACTCCAAATTATTTAATCGTTATCTAAATTGAATTTTATCTTTTGTGGATTATTTTGATATAATAGGTTTTAAGTTTAAGAATATGACGGTGGTAATTAAGATATATATATTAAGATGACCTTGTTTTTTATAATGGAAGGTAGTCGTAAATTTGATTGTACCTAATATATTTTAATTATACCGAGAGTGTGATTTTAATTGTAATTGAATGTTATGTTATATTTGATGACGTTCAATCGATTGGGCAGGAGGCCAATTAGACTGGAAAAGTTGTATATGTATGTGACTTGATCGGGCGTTACAATTTATAACTGTGATGAATGTTAAATAAAATTATTATTATTATTCTTGTAATTTGTATGTGACTTTTAATAAGTTTGTCTAGAATGTAATTCATTCTTCTGCACTGTGCTGTGTCTGTAATTGGCCTTGCGGCTGTTGACTCGGCACATTAATAATAAAGAATTGAATTGAATTGAATTACCACATTGCTTTCCTAAGTAATCTCACAAACTCGTATTATTATAACCACATTTCACAAAGATAAAAAAACACTGCTCAACACAATATATGATATGATATAGATACGAGTGATGTGAGATCTGATCGGTACAGTTCGTACAGATCATACAAATGCACAGTTGCGTAGTCACTTTTGTCTCTGCAAATAGATGGCAATAGTAGTGTGCCTAGATGATTATAGCTCATGTTCCTATTTCTCCTATTCCAGTTGCTATCAGTTGCTAACAGCAAAAATTTGTTTGATTTCATGAACGTAATCGAATTATTCGATAGTGTTCAACGAGCAACTAATTCGATATTCGAGTTAAATGGAATGTTCTGTTTTGGCGGTTTGTAGTTTATTCGGTCGTTAATATATTGAACCTGAAGTCGTAATCAAAATGTGGGATTCGAGAAGTGAGTTTATGTATAGAGAATAACACTGTTTATATCCATAGTCGTAAGAAAAATGTGGGATTCGAGAAGTGAGTTTTTATTTAGAAAATAACATTGTTTATATCCATTTTAACAGTGCAGTTTATATTTTCGTTGCACGAAGTCGAAAGCAAAGAATAGCCTTGGGCCCAGTTGCTTTTGACGTACTGACAGGGCGATACCAGATATTTGCCTCATTCCGTAAATTCTACAGCTACGGCCTGTTGTTCATCATTAATGCAATGTTTACAGGTTACGGCAATGATCAAGGTGGATTTTTCAACTCTCCATCCCAATTTGCTTCTCCATCAGAAAAGCAAGACAAGGTATGACTGATACACTGTTCTGAAATGTAAACATTAATGTTCATTTAAATTCTGGTGGTAAGAAAGACCGGGCACTTGGTTCACAGTCTCCCAAATGAATCCTAGACAGGCCATGAAACTTGCAATAGATGTCTCATTTGTCAGAGCGTACATTAAGATATATGCCCCCATTGCACAGTCATTTTATTAGGTACACTAGAATCAGTCTCAAGTCTTCTCCAAATTCAGCAGTGGATTCCTTTGCTTTGTTGAGTGGATCTCCTTATTCATGATAGTAGCTATGTACAAGTATTAATATATGAGCTTCTGTTTTGCATATTTAACACATAAGATAGGTATAGGTCATGTAACATAGTTTGCAGATTTAATGTTCATGTTAAAATAATTATCTTAGGAAATCAAATGGTTTCTGATAATTATCTGCAGTATTTGACAATTTACAGTTCTTTATCACACTTTTACTATTATATTTCTGTATACATCATGAATAAAATGAAGTATTGTTCTCTGTTTAGCAGAATGCAATATTGTATCACTCTTATGTAAGCAATTTACTGAATTCCTCCAAAGTTGTATGGATGAATTGTAGGTTATTTAAAGACACCCTGTTAACCCTAGTTTTTATTTAGTATGGAATAAAATGAGAAGATGGTCATGTTCATTGAAAATGAAATGATTTGGTGGAAGCTATCATGGCCTATTTCGAAACATTCATGAATTATTTGGAGTCACTGACAAAAACAATGAATGGTTTCAGTCAGAATAGTCATTGTCGCTCCCAAGATTGAACTAGGCACCTCCTGGATACAATATGAAAGCATTACTGCTTGAGCCAACATGGTTGGTTCCAAAGTTGTTGAATAATTTGGTATTGATGAACTTCACTATCAAGGATGTAATGAACCCTTATTATCATTTTATTGTTATCATACACTGTTCTGTTCTATGCTGTTCTACACATCTCTAGGTATACAAGCCAAGTTAAAACCAATTTTTTATTTTTTCCATATGTGAGCATACTTTTGTGCATTTACTAACAGGCTGTTTTATTTACTTACATTTACTTATTGCTTTAATATAATATAATAATATGGTTTGGCTGCATGAAAGTATGGATTGTTTTGATTGATCTTTTTTAGCCAGCACGGCGAGTGCAAAATATTGTTCCAGTTACAGTCCGTCAAATCTTGGAGAGCCGTGAAGATGGTCTTAAAATTGGGAGTATGGATGTACATATGGTGAGAAAATCTACCAAGAATGAAATGATATTTGTGTAACTTTAAATGTCTCACTCACAATGTAGATGAGATAAAGTAGGTAATACACATTGTGTGTTCTTTAAGAAATGTGCTGGTCATGTGGGTGATATGTTTCCATTACATACTTAGTAATGCATGACATTGCGAAGATGTTGCTCCATAGAATTAATCTTAAGAATTCAAGATGAAGCTTGGGTGTAGGACAGCATTTTGAATTAATACTTCAAGATGTCAGGAGTGAGTAGACAGGTCATCCATGCAAGCTGTTATGTGCCTCCTTCCTATAATGATTTTCGTTTCATGCTTGTGCTGGGGTTCTGAGAGGATGTGTATGCTGGGTAGATCATCTGACATATACAAAAATTAAGTGTTTTGCTGATTTATTGTTATGGACAGAAAATAAGCCTCATTGGCTTGCTCTGACTCACTATTAGTAAGGATGATGTGTGTTTAAATATTTTATAATGTTATGACAAAATGTTTGCAATGGCAGCCTGAAATGGGGTTTATAAAATTATTGACTTTTACACATTGTTTTTAAATTGTGTATTTTTGTATAGGAAGAGAATTGCTGAGGTATGGGCGTTTCTTCTGCAAGATTGAAAATCATATTGTAACGTGTCTTGAGATCGAATCTCGTCGGTCACGTGTGTAAGTTCTAATCCCACTTCTGACACCAATGTAACGTGTCTTGAAAGCACACAATAAGTCTTCCGCTCGCTGACTTCTTAGTTATCGCACACTCACAGGCTGCTATGTTTCAACTCTCTTCGGCGATGGCCACGTTATAACTCGGCGGCTGTCACAGTACAACTGACTGGTACCTGCTGTGCAGCTCACTTATATAGCTGCAGTGCTTGCCGGTTGCGTAATGAGTGCCACGTCACAGTAGGAAGTTGATTACGGGTACGTAGCGTTGCGCGTTACGTCACCGCGGAGGGGTAGTGGCGGGGCGGGAACTCGCCTATTACCGTAGTGACGCGAGCGTTACGTTAGCGCCACGTACCGCTGGGGAGGTAGGGGTGATCCATAGCTCAACATGTCACAGTATTTTAACTCAGGGTTGGTAGTATTAAATTAAGAAAATGCATTATTTAGCCAATAGGACCCTCCGTGTTTGGTGATGCTGTAGAGTGGCGTATGACTGATAAAGGCTAATTGGAATCTGAGTAACCTTGTTTATTGAAAGCTGGTCTTCACCTAAAGGCACTAATGGCAGTATGAATAGCAAGGTTGTGCTTTTCAGCAGGTTAGTGAGACAGCTGAATGAGTGAATAGTCCTTTGCAATCTGGAGCCACTGCTCCTTACTTACTTACTTACTTACTTACTTATTCACTCACTCACTCACTCACTCATGGAGCTGAGCCCTTCTGGAGGAGCCACCAATTCTGCAGCTACTCAAGAATTTCCCAGCATTTTATGGAACACAGTGGTTCATTACTGTGTTCACAAGAGCTCTCCACTAGTCCCTATCCTGAGCCAGATCAATCAAATCCATACCATCCTTTCTCTCTAAGATACATTTTAATATTGTCCACCCACCTACGCCTTGGTCTTCCCAGTGGTCCCATCAATATCCTCTATGCATTCCTCATCTCCCCCATTCCTGCTACATGCCCTGCCCACCTCATCCTCCTTGAATTGATCTTTCTAATTATGCTTGAAGAAGAGTACAAGTTATGAAGCTCGTCATTGTGCAGTTTTCTCCAACCTCCTGTCACTTCATCTCTCTTTGGTCCAAATATTCTCCTCAGCACCCTCAGTTTATGTTCCTCAATGTCAGAGACCAAGTTTCACACCCATACAGAACCAGAGGCAAAATTATAGTTTTGTATATTCTAATTTTTATGTTTTTGGACAGCAGATGAGATGACAAAAGATTCTGGACTGAATGGTAGCAAGCATTACCTGAGTTCAGTCTCCTCTTAATTTCCTCCTGAATCAGGTTTTGATCTGTTACCGTTGTTCCCAAGTATCTGAACTGTGCCAGATCTTCAAAACATCTGTTTCCTATCTTTATGTCATGATTTTGCCCCACATTTTGGTGACGAGACAGTAACGTATGCTTAGTTTTCTCTGTGTTTACTTCTAGACCAACCTCTTTACTTGCATCAAAGTCTATGTGTTTTTCTTTATGCTATCTACATTGTCGCCCAGTAAATTCACATCGGCATAGGCCAACAGCTGATGTGTCCCATTTAATTTTAGTCCCACCTGGTTTCCCTGGACCTTCCTAATGGCATATTCTAAAGCAAAGTTGAAAAGGAGTAGTGATAAAGCAGCTCCTTGTTTTAGACTATTCTGGATGGGAAATTTATCAGACAAATGTTTACCTACATGGACTTTACTATACATTTTGTTTAAACACATTTATTAACCTAACTAGTTTCATGGGTATCCCAAACTTTTATCAGAATATTGTACAATACTTCCCTCCTAACTGATTTATAGGCTTTCTTGAAGTCTGTGAATAGCTGATGTACTGTCTCATTGTGCTCCCATTTTTTCTCCAATATCTGACAAATGCAAAAGATCTTATCTGTAGTTGATCTGTTATGTTGAAACCCACACTGATGATCCAAAATAATTTCATCTATATATGGACTTCACCCTGAGAGAATATTGAATAAATTTTGTATGAAGTTGATAACAGTGATATCCCCCGATTATTACTACAGTCAGTTTTATCACCCTTGTTGTGAACTGGTACAATAATAGACTCCTTCGACTGATCAGGAAAGTTTTCCTTATGCCAAATAGAAATAATTAGATTGTGGATCTTAGAACATAATATTTCGCCTCCTGCTTGAATAGTTAGTTAGTTAGTTAGTTAGTTAGTTAGTTAGTTAGTTATTGGAGCGGGTGGGTTTCCCCATGCACTGAGACCTGTACTGGTCCATTGTGCTTCCCTCTATGATTTCTTCCAGTCTCTATATCCTACCGGTACTGGTGCTTACCATCAGTCCCGCCCAGCCAGCGAGACCGGTTCTACTAGCTGAGAGGTATCTATAATGCTTCCCCCATCTACCAGAGGTATTAGAGACTGCTGTTGGGCGGGAAACGTCCGTTAATTTGGCTCAGTGACCTCCTTTGGAGATATGAGGTTCTTTTATGAGCCGTAAAGCTACGACACGGGACCCACGGCTTAAAGTCCCTCCCGGAGGACTTGTTCCCTGAATTTTTCCGCCCTTAAAAATTCGACGACCTCCGCCGGGTATTTGAACTCGCGTACTACAAGTCATGAGGTGGGAACGTTACCTCTAGACTACGGAGGCCGTTTCCTGCTTGAATAAGTTCTGTTGGAATTTGATCACTACCTGGTGATTTATACCGTTTCAATTTTGCAATAGCACTTTCAAACTCAAAAAGGCCTAGGATCAGGTACTAACGGCTCAGCTGTATGGATTTCTGTCTGCCTAACATCACTGACCCTATGTACATTCAATAACTGAGAGAACTAGTTCCTCCACCTATTCAAAATGTTGTGGGAATCTGCAAGCAGATCACCATTCTCATCCTTCACTAAGTTACTGCTAGGCTGGTAACCTCTCTTTTGCCCCTCTATACAGGTCTCTAATGTTCTTGTTCTTACTGTTCATTGCAAGCTCATCAATTTTGTCTTTCAGATATTCCCGCTTTTTGTTCCTGAAATGCCTGCTGGTTTCACATCTTATATTGTTCAGAATATCCCCATTTAACTTGCTTGGATCCTGTAACCATTGCAATTTGGCTTGCTTTCTTTGGTCTAATAATTTTGAGCATCCTTCATTGAACCATGGCTTATGCTTCTTCAGTTCATAATAACCTAGACTCTCTTTGGCAGACATTTTTATATTCTCTCTAATAGTTTCCCAAGCTTTATTAACATCCACCTCAGTTTCCAAGTTTTCCAAAGCCATGAACCTATTTGAGATTTCAACACAATACTGCTCTTTACCCTCTATCTCGTTTAATTTCTTGAGATTGAACCTCTCCATATGGACTCTGTGTGTTGTTTGTTTGCTCACTGCCAGTCTTTCCCTAACCTTTGCCACCACCAGGTAGTGGTCAGTATCACAGTCTGCTGCCCTCAATGATTGGACATCAGGTATACTTGAGTGCCATCTCCGATCTATCAAAATATTGGCTATTTGATTGTGTATCTTCAAATCAGGAGATGTCCAAGTAAATTTATGGATGTTTTGACGTGGGAACATTGTACTTCTGACAGTAAGATTTTTTGATGTGGCAAAGTTTACTACTCTGACTGCTTCTATACATCACTATATATTTGTGTAATCTCCTGCGGTATTATACGTAGGCGAGTCAAATGAAAACCTTAAATATTTTTTTGCGTATTTATTGTGCACAAGTGGTACAAAACTGTATCACTTTTCAACATAATCTCCCCCACGCTCAATGCAAGTCCTCCAGCGCTTACAAAGTGCATGAATTCCTTTAGAAAAAAATTATTTTGGTAGTCCGCGGAACCACTCATGCACCACATGGCGTACCTCTTCATCAGAATGGAACGTCTTTCCTCCCATTGCTTCTTTGAGTGGTCCAAACATGGAAATCACTTGGGGCAAGGTCTGGTGAGTATGCCGGTTGCAGAAGACACTCAAAATGCAGGTCATTGATTGTTGCAACTGTTACAACAGTTGTCGCGTGTTTACGTTACTGATCCCACTTCTGACACCAGTTGTCGCGATATACGCCCGATATCGCGACAACTGGTGTCAGAAGTGGGATCAGTAACGTAAACACGCGACAACTGTTGTACAGGCAGTATGGGGCCTTGCATTGTCATGTTGCTAAAGGATACCTGTGGACAGCAATGCATGTTGCTTTGATTTGATTGCAGGCCGAAGATGATTTTTTAGGAGATCTGAGTATGATGCACTGGAGACAGTGGTCCCTCTAGGCGTGTAGTGCTCCAAGAGGACGCTTTTTTTGTCCCAAAAGAGAGTCAGCATAACCTTCCCTGCTGATGGCTGTGTTCGAAACTTCTTCAGTTTTGGAGATGAGGAATGGTGCCATTCCTTGCTTGCTCTCTTCGTTTCCAGTTGGTGGAAGTGAACCCAGGTTTTGTCCCCAGTAACGATTCTTGCAAGGAAGTCATCACCTTCTCGTTCAAAGCGCTGCAGAAGTTCTTCACAAGCATCAATACATCAGTCTTTCAATTCAGGAGTCAGCTGCCATGGCACCCATCTTGCAGACATTTTGTGAAACTGGAGCACATCGTGCACAATGTGGTGTGCTCAACCATGACTAATGTTTACACTTGCTGCATTTTCATTCAGTGTCACTCGACGGTTTTCCCTCTCTATGGCTTCAACTGCTGCAGTGTTCTCTGGAGTCACAACTTGATGTGCCTGACCCGGACGAGGAGCATCTTCCACTGAAGTCACACCATTTGCAAACTTCCTACTCCATTCGTACACTTGCTGCTGTGACAAACATGCATCACCATACTGAAACTTCATTCTTCGATAAATTTCAATAGGTTTCACACCTTCACTACACAAAAACCGAATAACAGAACGCTGTTCTTCCCTGGTGCAAGTCTCAAGTGGGGCAGCCATCTTATACTGGTGCTGTGACGGTGTTCGTGCATCTGCACTATGCTGCAACCTACAGGACATTCTGCATGCTGTTTGTAGCATGCTTCCCAACTTACAGGATAATGGCGTGAAATTTTGGTTTTTTATTACAAATTTAAGGTTTTCATTTGACTCACCCTAAATTTCAGTAATTAATCGTTGGTTGTATGGGTGAGATTTGTCTTATAGTTTATGCTGTATCTTGGGGTAACATTTTATATTATTGTAACCTGTAGACCCATTGCTAGGCAATGCTAGGCAAGCAGGGCCCGTTAGCTGTTGCAGTTAGTGAAGAATCAGTCAGTGAGTTAGAGGACTGCTGCAGTTCAGACGTGAGCTATTGCTGTGAGCTGAGGCCGGGGACAGTGGTATCAGAAGTGGGATAATTGGATTAATCGACTAAATGGGCGTATTGGATAGTAATGTAGTATACTACAAAAATGGAGCAAATGATGGGAAGCCTGCAGCACAGATGAATGCTATGCAAGAAAAGATGGAACTTTACCAGGAAAAGATAATTGTGAAGATGGATGCCAATCAAACAAAGATGAATGTCTGTCTAGAAGAAATGAAGGCCTGGCAAAAAGAGACAGTGGCCATCCAAGAAGCGATGGAGGCCAGTCTAGAAAAGGCAAAGGCCAACCCAGAGAAGAATGGAGGCTGGGTTGGAAGAAATGGAGGCTGCGGTGAATGTCTTTGAACAAAGGTTGGACAAAATGAATACCATGGCTTTGGTGACCAGTTGAGAAAAGTTGGAGGCTGTCGTGGTGCATCAAGAAGTCCCTAATGAAGAGGCCGCAGTAGAGATGATCAGAGCTCTGAAGGACCAATCTAGGGAGTGGCGTTAGGTGCCATGGATGTTTGACCCACTGTGCTGTTCCTGCGCTGTGTGAAAGCCGCAATCATAGAGGACTGACTGTCGAGAAGAGACGATGGAATGGATCAAAATGTAACAATGGCATAACGGAAAGATGCCTGAAACAGCAGCTATGTCTAGGAAGTGTGAGGGCATTCAGCAAGACTGTCAGGCATGCTCTTGGACTGGAGGTCATGAAGCAACCATTTGGGTCCTTGATTGGGCTATGGGAAGTGAGTGAGTGGACACTTTGGAGGGGTTGGCCCCCTCAGAAATGAAAGAAGAGACGTCCAAAGTACAGCCCTCAGAAAATAACAAAAACGATTGTGTTACACCTGGACCAGCATGAGCAATTGGAGAGTAATCACCTTGAGAAATGAGTCATGAGGAAGGAAGGCAAGGATGATCACTGTATGGGACAAATAGTTTTAAGGAGGGAGCAACGTAGTGTGTAGACCCATTACTGGGTAACAGTCTCAAAACAAACAGTGAAACAACATTTCCTGCTAGGAAACAGATTTGTAGTAAGCAAGTATATGCAGCCATTAGTGGGTAATACCTTTGCAAAGAAACACTTTTCCATCGAAACGATAGGAGTACAACAATGAACAGTGTTTTTTATGTGTTCTGAGCCAAGATGTTATAACTGTAACAAGTTTAGAAGTTAGTTGTAAGGGAGTCTGAAGAGAAGACTTGGTCAGTGCAGTTGAAGAATCCCCACTATTACAAGCTGTTACCAGGGAATGACTGGTGAAGACACAGCAGACTGAAAAGACTTAATATGTGCTATAGTGATTTGTGATGTGTAGTATGTAGTCATGTAGTCATGAGACATGCATTGAAGTGTGCAATAAATCCAGCCTTCAATCCAATACCCCATCTATAGTCACTCATAATATGTGAAAGTATTTTGTTGCAGTGAGATGTCTCAGTTTTAGTGAGCTTGCAGATAAACCAAACTTTTTGTAGTATGGAGCAGTAAGTTGAATTAGTGGTCTAAACAATATTTTTTAGGGTGAATAGCAGATAATACTGATATTAAGAACCCAGCAGACCATAATCTTTATAGTCACTGCTGGGAAAACCTCAAATTTCAATGCTTATAATTGTAATTTCAGTTTACTCTTGTTGCCTTGGTACGTCATGTTGAAGTTTCTTCAACTAAGGTAACTTACCTGTTGGATGATGGTACAGGCGGCATCACTGGAGTTTTCTGGCTTGAATCTACAGATAGGGTAAATTCTGTGTATTAATAACTTATACTGTGCTTGGGTGTGAAATATATCAAAAGTAACCATGCTTGTTTTTACATCCTATATTACAGGAAGAGCAGCAAGTAATTCCATCTGTAGTTGAGAACATGTACTGTCGTGTGTATGCATCTCTCAGAACCAGTCAAGGGAAGAAACATATTTTTGTGTTTAGAATTATGAATCTAGATAACCTGAATGATCTAACAAGACACATCTTGGAGGTGATGTACAGCAGTTTAAAAATTCAGAAAATAAAAACTTCAGAGATCACTATGGTGAGTCGAAGATAATCTTAGACAAGCTTGATGTTTGTTTTATATAGGTAGATGGTAGCTACATACAGATATGAAAATATTATCAAATCACATTGGTCCATAGAGGCTACCACTTTACACATAGATCCAAATAAAAAACTGAGTAGCAAGTCAAATCATCATATTGTAATTAAATAAAATACAAGTTTTTTCAGAACCCTAATGATGCTAACCCAGAAATCAAATTGAGGAAAATGTGAATATTTGTAATGACAGCTCCTGAATAGGTGCAGAATGGAATCAGTGTGACACGCTGCAGATTGGTCTTCTGGAATGTGATGCCATGTAGTTTGATGCCCAACTACATGGTACACACTGTGTAAAATCCCACAAGACTATATGCTTGATACCACCATGAGAACCTCAAATATCTCATTGTAACACAATCATTTTGAGCCGCTGTTGACACATTTCATTTCAGAATTCACATGCAAACAGCAATATTAGCTTGGCCAGTTCTTTCATGGCAACTTCAGCCTCTAATCAACCAAGTGGTTTCAGCCCACAGCAGAATCTTGTCTACAGCACAATATCGGTAAGAATTTTTGTAAAAGGAAATAATCACCAGTCTGTGCATATTAATTTGAGGGGATTGCCTCTCAAATTGTTTGCATATCCTAAGAAACATAACATAACATAACATAAAATTTTACATCACTTAATATTGTAGTTTGTTTAAAACTTGTTAACTTGACAATTGCAACATAGTTTTGTGGTTTTATTCATACTTATAATGTATGTGTTTTATGTGGCTGGCAGAATGTCAGATTAGACACCTGATTCTTTGTCTGCAGGATATTTGCAGCAATCTTTGAATGAGTAACTGAATGTAGTTGTGAATTTTACTGTTTATTGTATGTTAAAACTGACTCAGGACTGATTTCCACCTTCGTTACTGTACTTAATTAAATTTAACAACCACAATATTTGTTCTGTTCTACATTCCTTCCTTTTAATATTGTGATGAATTGCTGAATATTAAATCTGATAAATACTATTTTCCAAACTGTTTTTGAAACAGAAATGTGGCAGGGACATTGGAGCACACAGGGATGAGGTTATTAAGGCATTGGAAGGGAAGATGTCTGCAAGAGAAGTGATGTAAGTATGATATGAAAATCACCATATTTTGCTTAGGCAAAGTATCTCTGTAAATAGACGTGGTGAGGTAAATGTTTTGAATGTTCAGCCTTTTCACTGCTCATCACAAGCATGCAGCATTATAGAATCGAGTTTCCAGCACAAATAATGAAAGGGTTAGAATAGTACTGTAACTGCAACCAAATAAGCATACGAGGGGGGACCCAAAAATAACCAGAAACGACCTGTTGCGCGCGCATGCTTTGTAGTTACGAGTTGTGCTGCTAGGTGGTGTTAGCTGGGGGTTTCCCGCGACTGTTAGTGAGCTGGCGTCAGTCTGAGTTAAGTGGTTTGTCTGTGGTGCTCTGTTATGTGCGTTCCTGTTTCAACCCTTTGGCGATTAGTGAGATGGTGGAACAGAAGGAACAGAGAGTGTGCGTGAAATTGATGAAGATCATCGAAAGACCATTGACCAACTTTCTGAGGAAACGAACATCTCATGGAACACGGTCCAGCGAATTTTAACCGAAGGTTTGCACATGAGACGGGTGTCTGCAAAATTTGTTCCTCACTTGCTCGGAGATGACCAAAGAGAAAACCGCGTGAATGTTTGCCGCGACTTGAAGAGTGAAGTGCAGTTTTCCCTAACAGAAAGCAAAATTTCACGCACACTCTTTGTTCCTTCTGGTCAGCCATCTCACTAATCGCCAAAGGGTTGAAACAGGAACGCACACAACAGAGCACCACAGACAAACCACTTAACTCAGACTGACGCCAGCTCACTAACAGTCGCAGGAGACCCCCAGGTAAGACGACCTAGCAGCACAACTCGTAACTACAAAGCATGCGCGCGCAACAGGTCGTTTCCGGTTATTTTTGGGTCCCCCTTCGTAAACTAAATAATCTTCTGTATCATATGTAATTTTGAAATGAAACTATATATAGAATACTATAGTAAAGTTAACTTCAAGGTTATTGTCCTAATACTAATACCTAATACCTACAGGAATGTTGTGGACTTCCTAAGCAATGAAGGTCATATCTACACTACCATTGATGATGATCACTTCCGCTGCACAGATAACTAGATGGGTTTAAAATGAGGAAAGGATGGCATACATCTGTATAAAACAGTTATTATACATCAACTTTATTTTTACCAGAATGTTAGCAGCAGATAACTGTGTGAAATACATACAAGCTAGAAAATCTTGAAGTTGTGAATATGAGTGCGGGCAACAACATTGAACATGCCATGCAAAGATGTGGCCATACAACATTATAAAATGTCATTCTAATGTGTTATATGAGATGACAAGTTCAGGCATATACAAGGTAAAGACATTCAGATAATAGAATAATAAAATAACTGACCCCCATCACTGACATATGCTTGATTTTGTTTATCAGTTAACTACAATATTGAAATATTGAATGAAATATCAACATCACATAACAAGGAAGAACAAGTCAGTTCTTGAAGGCTCTCATTACCTGGTCGGTGGTTTGCTTTTCCTGAAATCTGTTCACATATTCTCCTCCTCTTTGCAGAATTCATTTAATAATTATAAGTAAATGGACTTACCAGTGCATTTCCACAAATTTTTAAAAGGTAAAGTTGTCCCTGTGCTTAACTAATTAAGCACTACGCCATGAAGGCATAAGTGGGAGTGGATGTATAGATCCACATTTTCTTGAATGCGGCACTAGATGGAGGTGAATTCCACAGATTTGTAGCAAAACATAATTACTTAAGTATATGTGTAACATAGGTACTTGGAAAATCATTCGGGATGACTGGAAAAATTGTTTTATGTATGAGGTGTGAGGCTTTCACAGCAGTTAAGATGTATGTTATGGTCTTCTGGTAATAACACCGCATAGTCTGGTAGGTGGTTTCCAACATTTTGGAGTGATAAATTGCCTCCCTGCCCTGAAGATGGAGGCGTTACATATCTTTGAAGACTACAATATGAATTATAAAATCCAGTATTTGAAGAAAGTTACCTTTTATGATGTGAAGTCATGTACTATGGTAGAAGTTCACAAATATTTTGGAGGAATGTATTGCCTTCATCTTTGGAGCTGAAGAGTAAGCCTATCAAGCAGAGTACTATTTAATTTGCTCGATCTTCATAACCACCGCCATGGGAACCCCAGCTGCCTGCAAGTAACAGCACACACTGTGCCAGTGATTTTGACAACTGTACGGTAACCCTATACTGAATTTTATTCATTCTGGTTTATTTTAAGACATTCCCTAAGGGTCTAAGTTAATTTTCATATGTAAATCCCACGAGCCCTTTGCCAGACTTTGATTAAACTTCATAAGTAGCACTTCTATTATACATTTCTTTCACCTTAATTCATTTTTAAGAATTGCCACTTAATATTCACCTGAGTGAGAAATACCTGCAATAAAAGCTGTAATGTATAGAATACGTATTACCTACTACACAGTATATGAAAAAGGATCACTGATTTTGAGAAAGTCACTACAATTACAATATCAGTGCTGTTGAAAGTGTTATATAAACTGCAGACATGCTACAACTTCTCCGATCTCTGTTCAGTTTATGGCACATTGCATGTATCTCAACATAAAAACGTGGCATATGCAAATAAAACATTGCACATATCAGTTCTTTTTTTAACCTATATTACCATGCACACTCGGTTACTTTGCAGAATAACACCCACACAGCTGTCCAAAAAAAATTATTCACTGTTGATATTATAAAGGGATATTACAAATACTGAGTAAACTAAATGAGATACAAAAACCATTACATTGTCGGAAGCTGTATTATTTTTATCAACGTATGAATGTATGAAGTTCTGGAAGTCACCACATGAAGCATGGGAACCAAGTGGGAGAGGCCCAGTGTCTGATGATGTCTGAGTGGTGTATGTTTATGAAGAGGTTTCATGCCAATCTACTGGAAAGAAATCAGATTTATATGTGACATAATCAGTTTTCAGAAACAGGATGTTAGTTGAGAGGCAACTGTCACAGTAGGCTGAGGTTATGTAAAGAACCAGTTGAGCATGTTCACACTGCATATGTACACAGCCAAAGAAAGTCAACAGCCAGGGACAACTGAGAATTAGATGTCCCAGAGCCTACAGGTTGGAACATTTTGCAGATACAATTAGCTATAAAGCCTTATATGTTGCAGAAGGTTCAAATAATAACCAAAGATAAAGCATCAAGGTTTACATTTTGTGGATGATTTCAGAACTTGACTGAAGAAGGTGCAGCTCTGTTATCCCATGTTGTGTTTAATGATGAAGCCATATTTCACTTGTCAGTCATGATCTGTTGATTCAAAACTTGAAAATGTATAGAGTCAAAGGGCCTGTTTTGAAATGGTTGGAGACTTATTTAAAAAATAGAATGCAAAGACTTGTGCTGCATACTTGTAATTCGACTGCTACAGTCTCTGAATGGAAATCTGTAAGTTTTGGTGTTCCGCAGGGATCTGTCCTGGGACCAATGTTTAATGTTTATATTAATGATTTCCCAGGAACTCTTTAAGGATGTAGCACATACTGTTTTGTACGCTGATGACAGAACAATTTTAATTACCTCAAATGACCTAAACTCTTTGAAAATTAAATAGTTATGGCTAGGGTTTCAAGCTGGTTTGAAAATAACAATCTGGTACTTAATTTGAGTAAAACTCACCTGATTAAATTTGTGATTCCTAAGTCTCCAGAGTATACATCATCGGTAACATATAATAATTTTAGACTTAAAGATGTTGATAATGTTAATTTTTTAGGTATGTATTTAGATTGTCAACTTAATTGGAAAAAACAATCTGAAAAATTATTAAAGAAACTGAATACAGCGGGTTTTATGCTCAGGAAGTTACAGTCCCTTGTCAGTGAATAAGCTCTTTGAATGGTCTATTTTTCTTATTATCAGTCTCAGCGTGAATATAGTATTATATTCTGGGGTTCTTCTCCAGTTATGAAAAGTTTATTTGTTGCCCAAAAAAGAGCGATTAGGGTTATGCTGGGTTTGAGTCCTGGAAACTCGTGTAGAGAAGGTTTTAAGATGTTTGGTATTTTGATGGTTCCTATCTATTCTATATTGATGTTTGTTGTTATAAATCACAATTTTTTTCAAACCAACAATAATATTCATCATATAAACACTAGACAGTTTGGAAAGCTACATGCATCATCAGTGAGATTATCTTCAATCCAGAGAGGCATGTTATATTCATCCATTATGGTTTATAATAATCTTCCTCAAAATATATGAAGGATGAGTGATAATGTGAAAATTTTTCAATGCACACTGAAAAGTTTCCTCACAACAAATGCTTTTTATTCATATATTTCTGCTAAGCATGTATAAAATTTAATAACTATATTCCTTGTAATTTTATTTATGAATGACAATGTAAATTATGGTTATTTGGTGCTTTTGGTTGTGTGTGGTTGTTTGCTGTTGACACGATTGTACTTTTGTACACGAGTTCAATATCCGGTCCAATTTGGACAATGGATCAGTGAATTTATGAACTATGTATGTATGTATGCATGCATGCATGCTAACTGTTATGTTGTGAGGATATCTTTGCATCACAGTCAAACATGACACAATCTGTAAGTGACTGTTTTCTGTGGTCTGTCCAACAAGATTTACGGTTCATTTCTCTTTGTTGAAACTGTAACCACAATCTTTTACCTGGATGTGCTCTAGAAATGATCTATGCCTCAGCTAAACGATTTCAGAGAATATTTATCAAGATGGGACATCACTCTACTATCATAGTGCATTAACAAGATTCCTAAATGAGAACCTTCCAAAATGACGGATTGATGGTGGAGGTCCAAAGGCATGGCCTGCCAGATCACCCAATCAGATAAACTACACAGCTACATTAAAGATCAAGTTTTGCGAAACAATCTTCAGGAAGAAAGCAGTCTTCTGGGATTTGACATCGTGTATATGTGGTGTTAACCGACGTTTCGGAGGAATGTATCGCCTCCATCTTCAGGGTAGAAGAAAAAATATAAGAATTCTGCAAGCGGAGAGACTGTGAGAACCGGTTCTCAGTTCTCACGGTCTCTCTGCTTGCAGAATTCTTATATTTTTTCTTCTACCCTGAAGATGGAGGCGATACGTTCCTCCGAAACGTCGGTTAACACCACATATACACGATGCCAAATCCCAGAAGACTGCTTTCTTCATAGTCACCGCCGTGAAAGCCTCAAATCTTACACAATCTTCAGGAACTCAAAGACAGGATTCATCTAGCTGTCTTGTCCACTGATACCTTACACAAAGCATAGGACTAGTTCACATATTGTTTGATGTGGTAAGGATAGAGTCCACATTGAACATTTACAGGTTACTGCTTCAAACAGTATAACATTGATTTCTGTGTCTTGTTCAGTTTGTCTCAAGTACACACTTAGGTACAGAAACAAAAAGATTATAGAAGATACTCCCTTCATCCTCCACAGTCTCACTTTATGCGATTCTATTTAAAAAAACATACCATGTTACCTGTAATAACTGTGATGGGAGTGATGCATAGACTATTCAAAGATGGGCAAGCTCCCACCATTTTTTAAAGTAAATAATTATAGGCACAATTTATTCATATTGAAATGAAATGCGCATTTTATAGATTAAAAAAAGGATGTACTGTACTGCAGAAGACTGCTGAAATAATGCCAAGTATACTCTGATACTTAGCAGACTTCAGACACATTGATTCTTATGGGGCTATTGTGTTTGATTTCTGTGATTTCATCCTCTGTAACTACTTTTGGAATTCAGTTCTCACATAAATTGGAGTACCTGTAGGCTAAAAATGAGATGACATTTGCAACATCAAAAGAAACATTCATGGTAATTTATGAACCAGCAGTTTTATCGATGGAAAGCTGTACAGTTAATGGAGTACTGATACTTGACAGGGGGCAGGAAGACCATTTGGTTAGCCAAGACATTCTTGGTTGGGTCAAGGACAGAGGCTTTATTGTTACAAGCAAGAGACTGGAATCAACTCACGTGGAATGGACAAGTGGGCAGTTTTATTCGTGGTGGTTGGGAACTGTGGCTAGCACCACAAAAACAAAGCCAAAAGCAATCATAGTATACAAAGTAATAAGAAAACTAAAAATCAACCAAGAATCCACTGGTACAAGTGCTGTATGCATACGATGGGGTACCCAAAAGAAACCGAACTAATTTTTTTGTGGGCAGAGCTTTTGTAGTACCGCATTTTGCCGCTATGAACGCATAGAGCTAACATTCGTGAGTCGATAAGCCGACTACAGTTGCTTCAGAAGGTAAGGACTAGTTTCGGCAGAGTTTATAGTGACAACTGTTTTGTGTAATCGTCATTTTTGCAATGGCTGATTTTTGTGAACAGCGTGTGGCGGTGAAATTCTTGCTTTTTGCTCGGGAAAAGCGGAACAGAAACTCTTGAAATGTTAAAAAAGGCGTACAAGGATGATGCTATGGGGGAAAACTCAAGTGTTTGAGCGGTTTTCCCATTTCACAAATGGTGAAATGTCAATTGATGACAAACCTCGTTCTGGTCGTCCTTCCACGGCCCGAACACATGAAAATGTTGAAAAAATTCGTGAAATCATCAAGGAAGATCGACGACGGACCATTGAAGAAGTTGTGGAGCTGTTGGGAGTGACTTGGAGCTCAGTGGCCAGATTTGTGGCAGTCGGGTGACTGGTTTTTCCATCAAGACAATGCCCCTGCTCACACAGTCCTGTCTGTACGACAATTCTTGACCAAAATGGTATGACCCCTGTTCCTCACCCTCCATACTCACCTGACCTTGCCCTGTGCGACTTTTTTTTTGTTTCCTCGAATGAAAAGAGACATGAAAGGAAAAAACAACGGAGGCACTGTCAAGCATCTCAAAAGATGAATTTAGACAATGTTTTGAAAAATGGAATAAAAGACTAGACAAGTGTATTAGTGTAAGTGGAGAGTACTTTGAAGGGGATTGAAGGTTTGTGCTTAAAATTTGAATAAATAAGTTTAAAAAAAATAAGTTCAGTTTCTTTTGGGTACCCTCTCGTACATACAGAACAGTGACAAGGTGGGTAAAAGCCTTCAACGAGAGATGCCAAAATGTGGCAGACGTGTCAGCCAGGTCTGTCCTAGTGTCAGTGAAGAAGTGTATGCTCTTTCCACGTTACTGGAGAGAGATCGATGCCATACGATATGTGAGCTGGCCCGAGAGACAGGATTAGCACACATGACTGTGCTTCACATTGTGAAGGAACACCTGGGAATGAGAAAAACTGCATCACGATGGGTTCCGCATGATCTGACAGAAATGCAGAAATGGCTACAATATGACCCTGCTCGTAACCAATTTGAGTGCTATGAGCACAAAGGAGAGGCTTTCTTACGCCGTATCATTATGCTGGATGAGACATGGGCCAAATTGTACAAGCCACAAATAAAACGCCAATAGAATGAATGGTGTCACTATGGGTCACCACGAAAATCAAAAGTTTGTCAGAACCCCAGCAATGTGAAAGTTATGGTGATTCTTGTGTATGACTGTGATGGTGGTATCCTAACGCATACTGTTCCCTGACAGCAGACCATCAATGTGCAGTATTACTGTTCATTTTTGGAACACAACCTGTGACCAGTTTTGAGAAAGCAGCGGTGACACTTTCTGCAGAACCCACCCATCATTTTGCAGGACAATGCTCAGCCAAATGCAGTGCAAGCTGTGGCTGATTTGTTCGATTGATGGGGCTGGGAAGTGCCGTACCATCCACCATACTCCCCGGACTTAAACCCTTGTGACTTCGACTTGATTCCTAAGATTAAGGAACCACTTCATGGCATTCACTTTAGAACTGTTCCAGATATTGTTCAGGTAGTAGACCACTTCATTCGAACTATCAACACAACAGGCGCTGCTAAAGGTATCCTACAACTTCCACATCGCTGGCGACGGGTTGTATACAATGCCGGTGACTACATTGAAGGACAGTAAAACTTCGAAACATGCATCTATAAATAGTTGCCACTATTAAAGTTCCAACCCTCGTATATTCTTTCCTACTGGAAATTAGAGTTGATAGCCATGATATAAAATTATGCATTTGAAGCTTTCATTTGTAGACTGAGAAGTTTCTTGAAAATTAATTTACTGCAAAAAAATAAAATTCAGGATGGTAGATGTCTGTAAGTGAGAAGATAAATATATAAGTGGGTCTAACACAGACAAAGCACATTTCTATTGTGCTTACTAGTCATCTTCACCGTGTATTAGTATCCGTTTCTAGTACCAGTCTGTTGTACACGGAGATTCTTAGATTTGTTGATCAGTTCATGGCTCTGTGTTTTATTGTGACTACTGCTGGCTGCAAGGTGCATATGAATTTTGCCAATGAATCAGTATGCCTGATGGCCAATAACTCTCTCTTCTTCATACTATCCATTCTTTTTATATGGCCATACCATTGTAGTCATTTCCCTTCTACAGAGATCAAAAAGTCACACACATCAAACTAAAAGTTGTCATAAATTGTAAAAGTAAAAAGTAAAGCTACCCCTGTAACAGGCCACGAAGGCCCATAGAGTTGAGAGTTGCACACTATCTAGACAATCAGCTCACAGATGGTGGTAAGGTGTTATAAATTGTATTGCAGTTAATATAATTATATCTCCTACTGATAGATGGTACTGCAGGAGTACTAACGAGTAGAAATGCCATCTGTCGTGTATCGGTCATACCAAGAACAAGTTTTCATTGTGGAACATTATTTCGCCAGTCATTCTTATGCACGTGTCTTAGACGAGTTTCATCAGGAATATCCAGATTCTGCAGTTCCTAACAATTCAACGATAACGAGAATAATTAACTGATTTCAGGAATATGGATCAGTTTCAGATAGGAAGAGATCCAGGAGACTGAGGTTAAACTGACTGACATGGAGAAAATGTTGCAGTGTTCCCCTTCCAAAAGCCTGAGGAGACTATCATCACAATCAGGGATTTTGTACGAAGTGCTCAGAAAGCGATGAAGAAGTTACACCTTCGTACACACCGTGTTTGCTGCGTGCAGGAACCGAAGGATCTGGATAAAGAAAAACGCTTACTGTACTGCAGATAGTTTTGGACATTTGTTGGCAACCGCGGAATTGAAGAGTTTGATCAGGTTTTCTTCACTGACGAAGCATGGTTTCACCTTAGTGGCTACATGAACAGTCAAAACAATAAGATTTGGTCATCTGAAAATCCACATGTGTTACATGAAAAGCCCTTGCACTGTCAGAAAATTGGAGTGCGGTGTGCTGTATCACGTCATCGAATAGTGGGCCCAATTATCTTTGAAACAACAGAGAACAGTCCAGTGTACCAAGACATCATTACACAGTTTATTGCACTTCTTGAAGTTGATGAACGTGAGTGTTGGTTGCAGCAAGGCGGTGCCACATGTCACACACCCAATGAAACCATGCAGTTCTTACGCGAGTTTTTCGGTGACCTTCTCATTTCAAAAGGATTGTGGCTCTTGTGTTCGACCGATTTGTGACCCGCAGATTTTTTCCTTTAGGGGTAAGTCAAAGGAATTGTCTATAAAAACAACCCACATACACAGGAAGACCTCAAGAGGAACATTACAATGGCGATTAACAGCATCAGTTTACAGGTGCTCCACAAAGTGACCTCAAACATGGTAAAAAGTGCTCACACATTCATTGCTGAACAGGGAAGCCATTTTGAGCATATGTTGTAAAGACATGATTTATTTTGCATTTTAAGATGTAAGGTTATTATAAACATTAATAGTAAGTGCTGTATGCCTTGTAGTTTGTGCATTAAACCAGCAAAATATAATTGCTTAGTGTGATGTGCATGATTTCTTGATCTCCCTGTACCTTACTAAAAAATTCTGAATTCCACCATCTCTGAAATAGCAAATCCATTGCTTGGATTCTGCTTTTTTTTCACCTTGCAAGGGATCAAGTGTCTGCATGAAATGTTATTACTGGTGTAAGACATACTGTACAGACTGTCATTTTTTTTTGGGGTATCACACTTTATATTACAGTTCATAAATTAAAGAGACTAAGAAAGACCAGATATTTAGTACACCCACAGTGAAGAAATACATAATTTTTTTAGAAAAATACAAGAAAGTGGCACTGGAGAGATTGAGACACAATAGGAAAATTATATTAAAGTGTATCTTATGGAAATGGGTTGTAATTCATTGAGGACAGTCCAACTGCAGGTTATTTTGCAGTTATTTCATTAAAACTGTATTACGTGAGCAGTTAAATAACTTATGATAACAGTAATTCAGGTAAGATGAACGTTACCGGTGTGTTGTCTGTAACATTTATATCTGTAACTATTTAGAATTACAGCATTTGGAATGAATTGGATATAATATTGTTCTGTTATTAGTTTAACATTTCTTATTAAAGTAAAACTACAAACAGCATACACATCTATATTCTAGAGTAAAACAGCACAAAACGAACAGCAGGATGTCACTGATGTTCCTCCAGTCCAAGTACCTGTCACTGTATAACCATTTGCTCACTTGTCTTCCAAAAAATCATGGCTATCAGCCTCCTTTTGACTTTGGTGGTGGCCGATACACACCAACCACAACAGCATGATCTCGTTCGTATGGTTCCAGAGTTATTTGCTCCTGTGGCTTCAGTTTGTCTGCCTGCAGTTTCTTCACTTCTGATGCAAACACAGCTTCAGGTTGAGCAGTAGAATCTATGCAGCTGGCCTGAAAATGTATTTTCAATGTTTATCACATTGCAGGAAACTGAAATGCTCTATGTGCTAAGGCTGAGGCAACATTTAACACAACTGTGTATTGCTGTGCCCAGATATTTAGAAAGAAAGCTCCTACTGTATCTGAAGTGGAACCTCCATATTACAATGTGCATGGCGAGATGATTAATAAAACATCAAAGTATGCCATAAAAATGAAGTCCAAAAATCTGGGCCCCTAAATTTATCACCATGAAGGTTTTGCTGAAGTGGGGAAGGAAGGACATTTTAAAAGTGAATGTCCATAACATAATATGAAATATTTCTCCAATTCGTTGTTTATATATAAGACCAGGAATACTTGTACACACTTACACATACATTATAATGTATAATGTATGAGCACAGAACTGAAGAACTCCATTCTTAAGATCTGTTACTGGGAAATGACAAGCAGACTGAGAAGGCTTGGCGTGTGCTGTAGTAATTTGTAATGTGTGAAGGTTAGTGAGTGTTATAGTTGCTTGTAGTTATGATCTCTTAAGTGGTCTGTAAATCCAATCTCCAATCCAAACCCTGTCTATAGTCACTCATACATGTGACAGTACAGGGCTGATAGCACACACCAGTACCGGTAGGGTATGGAGACTGGTAGAATATCAAAGGGGGACGTACAATAGGTCAACAACTGGTCAAGGTGCATGGGGAAACCCACCCCCTCCAATAATAATAATAATAATAATGGGTTTCCCCATGCACCTTGACCAGTTGTTGACCTACTGTACGTCCCCCTTTGATATTCTACCAGTCTCCATACCCTACCGGTACTGGTGTGTGCTATCAGCCCTGTACTGTCACATGTATGAGTGACTATAGACAGGGTTTGGATTGGAGATTGGATTTACAGACCACTTAAGAGATCATAACTACAAGCAACTATAACACTCACTCACCTTCACACATTACAAATTACTACAGCACACGCCAGGCCTTCTCAGTCTGCTTGTCATTTCCCAGTAACAGATCTTAAGAATGGAGTTCTTCAGTTCTGTGCTCACATCATTACTGTCCAATGAAGAATTGAACTAAACTCTAAACTTGTAAAATTGATAACCCCTTGGCAAAGACCATGTAGAAAACACCGTTTCCAGCAGTTCCTCTATTGTTGAACATGGATTTGTTGCCACAGGAACCTGCTTATTGTGCGGTCACTACCAAGTAACCGGCCAATATGCTACAATACATACACAGTTACTTTCATGCTCAGAATGTACTACAGTGAGATTAGAATGAGGTTTGAAGTTTGGGATATTGGAGGAAAAACTTGTCAGAAAGCTTTCTGCTAACAGCCAACTCACGTACAATGGATGTGACATACGTAAAAACAATATACCAACCTTAATTGAGATTACAAAATGACCTCCATTCTTCAGAAAATATTGGGAATTGAGGGCAACAATTCTAGCCTGATCAGGCTGAGCTACATCAGCAAACACTGTATCCACCATTCCAACAAGCATCCGGTACTTGTGAGGATGACGGGCATCCTCAATGATAGGGATTACATTGGTCCGTTTTTTAGCCATGTTAAGCAGATCACGACCTGATCTGTGCGAGAACTCCACAGCATAAACTAGTCCTTCCTAGGACGAAGGAAAAAATAATATATGATACAAATAACATGATAAGCATATTCACTCTATAACACATATTCTACAAACTCAGTATAACTCTTTTTATAGTCAAGTTTTCCATCCTGTTGTGTCACTACTATGTAAATCTGTCTGTTGATCACAACAATTCTACACTTCCAATAAATGATTGATAGTCTTGAATGTGAATAAAATCAGTTTAATTAAACAACACAGGACAATCATCCAGTTATGGGTAGCTATACAGCTATCTGGGTAATTTTATGGATGCCAACAGAACTATCCCTGATTTTGGATGTTTCTACTTTGTTTTTGCAATACTTTTTTATATTAAGAAATGTTTTCTGCATTTGATGACAAGATACATTAATGACAATTGATTTGCCTGATTCTGAAATTACACATTTTTTTTAAATAAATAAACTCATGTAGACTATAAGATGAATAATATTCTATAGACAGAAGTTAGATGACAGAATTCTTTCTTGTAGATTGATGTATTCAACTTACTGGTCCAACAACATCAGACACATGAGACACTGTTGTTCCAGATGCAGCTCCCAGGTAAAGAACCTTGCTACCAGGTGCCATATAAATCTGGTCCACTCCTCCTAGGATTGCTGCAGCCAATTTTGATCGGAAGGGATTCCATACACGATACTCTATTTTCTTTTCACCCTCCTGCAAGCAAATTTGGAACATGTGCATATTCAACACAGTACATGGCCTTTCTTAAAAAGGTGACAATTACTCAACTGGCAAAGATATATTCAGCTATTACAGGTAAAAAGGTATTGTCCCTGCACTTATAAGTGCCATGCTATGAGAAGCATGGGGAAGTGGACATAGAGCTCCGCCATTCTTGACCTCGACACTAGATGGAGGTGAGTGGTCAGCTTTACACCACTCCAGAGGAAAGAGCCCCCAGTATCCATCAGATAGGAAAATGGATGGACCCCAGAATCAGTCTTCATGCTGTGGAGTACAGAAAAATCTCTTGCCCTTGCCAGGAATTGAATCCAACCATCCAGTCCACAGCCCATCACTATGTTGACTCCAGATTCTCAACTATTAGGGACCCCAAATAATACAACACCATGGTAAAATAGAGCACATCACTGAACCCTATTCTGAGCTCAATGAATCCAGTTCACGTTGACCACATTAAGCCAGTTCCTTGTCACCACAACATTGGACATCCTCAGGTTGAAAACAAGAGACAACTGTAGCTAAGAATATATGAGTACTGAATACACAGCTGCAGACAGTGGAAATGGGATGCTGCTCCAGTATGACAGTCCAAACAAGGGGCTACAAACCTCTTACCATGAAAAACATATATACACACGGCCTTGTCCTTGGATGGTAAACTCTTACTTGTGTGAATACAGTGCATAATCTCTGTGTATGTGTGTGTGTGGGGATAGATTTTTATGAAAATTATTTCAACTACAGTTTTTTTTTGCATGAAGAAGTCGATGGTTATAATAGGCACACGACCAGTCTAAACCAATGTGTAATAAACACAGGCAAGAGTTCTGTCTTCGAATTCATGACCAGCACTACAGAAGGCCTATACATTATTGGTACAAAGGTCTTAAATGAATGTGCTTATCAACCAGTCAAGCAGTTATGATGTCTATAGACATCATGCATGTTTCTAACTACTCTGTTGCAGATATAATGCCAGTCAGCAATGGTAACTTGTATGTTGTGCTCGCAAGATGTTCTAGCTACTTCGGAATGTGAGAGGAAGTTGTTGATTGCTTGATAAAGTCCTGGGTTCAAGTTCTTTTGACTAAACATTATGGCAGGCCCTAGCAAGAAGATGCGTGTAGTTTTATGAACTGTTACAAGATAATGAATATAGTGGTATTTCAGAGAATGAATATAGTAGTGATAATGAAATAAATGTGAAAATTTCATTAGGCGGTGAACAAAGTGTCAGCTCTGATTAAGCAGAAAATGTCAGTGACAACAGCAGCATGCAACCTGACGCATGGGCAAATTCAGGTGCTGAGCAGCCACATTTTCCATTTACTGGCAAGCTTGGCATAAATGTTAATTTCAAAGACCCCAATAACCCCCTGGAATATCTTGAGTTGTTTTGTACACTGGACATTGCAGAAGCAATAGCCATAGAAACAAATTGGTATACCCAAAAATTTTTAGAAAATATGCCTAATCTAAAACTGAAATCTAGGACCCACCACTGGGCTGGTATTGAAAACTACATAATTATAAAGTATTCACAGTATCTGTCACTTGAGTTGCAGCAATGTTTCTAGTAGTATAATCAATTTTGTGATTATTTCAGTCTGTAAAAGATAACACTTTTGTAGTGTTGTTTGGATGAACAGTTCAGTTCATTCATCCACACTAGCTTTAAGCTTGCCCACATGGCAATAAGAAACTCTGTTTATCAATGAGGGATCCAGAGTGTTGCAATAAACCAAACTGGCAATGTGTGTTTTTGCAAGTCAGATTTGTCAGCAGACTACTGTGATAGTGTTTTATTTTTAAATGCCACACGCTGCTCAGGACTGCATATATTGAATGTGAATGACTCAGGCATACATGTGATATCATGTAGGCCGAATGGAAATGAAAGTCAGTGGCGACAGTAGCAGGTTTTTTGAGAATAAAGCCAAAAGTACTTAATTTTACTAAATATTTGAAGGGCATTCCGTATATAATGCCTCCTACTTTTTTGTGTTAATATGTGATGTCTGAGCTGGATGTTGGTGGCGTTGTAGTAAAGGTTGAACCTTCCCGCCAATGTACTGTTAGTTTGGTTGTGGTGTGACAGATAGCAACAGCAGAGCAGTCTACCAAAATGGTGTCTGACACAGAAGTGCGTACGAAACAGAGATGTGTTACTGAATTTCTTACTGCCAAACAAATTTCACCCAATGACATCCATCGATGCTTTCTAAAGGTGTACGGAGATGATACAGTGGATGTCAGCACAGTGAGGCAGTGGGTAGTGTGTTTCAACAGTGGCGAAAGTGAAGTGCACGATAAGAAATGCCCTGCACGTTCCTGCTCAGCTGCCACTCCTCATGATGAACAGCGCCTCGATCAGCTCATCCATACAGATTGGCAGATAACGACCAGGGAACTGTGTGCACGGCTTAATATCGGCTGTAATGGATTGGAAATGATGTTGGGGAAGCTGGATTATTGCAAAGTTTATTCCAGGTGGGTCCCACAGATGCTTACACAGGACCACAAAACTCATCGAATGGAAGTCTGTCAGGACCTGTTGCACCAGTCAGAGGCTGAAGGTGACAAGTTTCTGGACAGCATCGTCACTGGAGATGAGACATCGTGTCACCACTATGAGCCGGAATCCAAAAGACAGTCCATGGAGTGGCGACATGCAGATTCCCCAAGAAAAAAGTTCAAAACACAGCCATCAGCAGAGAAAGTATGCGCATGGTCTTTTGGGATAGGCAGGGTGTGATTTTGTTGGCTTTCCTGGAGCCTGGTGAGACTGTCAATTCTGAATGCTGCAAGACGACGCTGACTAAGGTGAAAGCCTGCATTTCCAGAGTCAGGCCATAGAAGCAAACAACCTTTCACTTGCAACACGATAACACTAGACCCCATACCAGTTTGGCGACCATTGCACACACTGCAAAGTTTGGCTGGACTGTCCTACCACATCCACCTTATAGCCCCGATTTAGCACCTTCAGACTTCCATCTCTTTGGGCCTATGAAATATGGACTATATGGGCAACATTTTCCAGACAACGATGCTGTCATTGCAACTGTAAGAAAGTGGCTAGCATCTGCTGGCACAGACTTTTACAGGGGCAGCATACAAGCTCTTGTTCATTGCTGGCAAAAGTGCATAATGAATGGTAGCGATTATGTGGAAAATAACTGTAAGTAGCTGAAATCTTGCTCTATTTAACTATGTTATTATGCTTTCTGTATCTGTTGTAGTTTTCATTAAAATAAATAGGAGGCATTATACACAGAATACTCCTCGTATATATACACATTAATTTAATGGCTATAAAAATGAAAACATAGGTATGTGAAGTCTGATAATTGGTAGTTACTATAGGATTCTGACAATAGTGTATAACACATAGAGATATTGTGTTTTTGGACTTTATCCATCGTCATGGTTTTAAGATAACTAAGAAAAACACGATGTTTCAGAAACTGGATCTGTTTCTGTCCTCAGGTGAGGGAAAACACCTATTTGTTGGGTCCCTTAGAAAGAGCTAGCCTCAATCACTGGACCAGTGGTCCAGTGATTGAGATCCAGTTCAGATCCAGTTTCCAAAACGTCGTGTTTTCTTAGTTATCTTAAAACCAAGACGATGGATAAAGTCTGAAAACCCAATATCTTTCTGTCTGATAATTGGTCTTTCAGGTGCTTATTATTCCATAATTTTATAATGACACATGACTGAGATATTGCATTTTAAAACGGGAGCAAAAAGTATAAAATTAAATGCTGCAGTGACAAATTCAAATGTCTGGGGGAATTTAATGTGTCACCATGGGAGACATAACAACACGGAAAAGAACTTGACTGGTTAATTTTGCCACGTCTGACTGCACATAAGTTAAACAAAAATTTAGTGAATTTTCAACAGATTTGACATTGGGGATTTCTATTAAAATTTACTGACATGTAAGCTTTAGTTAAAACTGCACAATAACAGACCACTTACATAATGACCTATGTGTTCCTGTACACATCCTGGCTGTAACTCATCGAACATTTATCAGAATAAAGCTTAAAGAGAATCATAGAGAAAAATGAAACGTAATTTATGTCCTATTACATAAATGTTATGGTTTTCAAAACATCTGAACAAAATGAATTTTTATGTTGTGATCTCATAACTTGAGAACTGTCATACTGATTTTATAAAATTTTATTCTGGAAGGCCTTGCATAAATTTATCAAACCATCCAAAAGTTTCATTCACTTAAGATGCTATAACAGAAGGAATGCGCTAGGATTCTTGTGTTATGTTTATACATAGGTAAGTCAATAAGTAAGTTACAAATGGATACAGAACTGAAACAAATAAGAGTACTGATTTGAAAAATGCTTTTTTATTTCTCAACATAATCTCCCTGTACACTGAGGCACTTGTCCCATCGTTTCACAAGCCCCTGAAAACCAGCAGCATAAAATTCTCTGGGCTGTTGTCGGAACCAGGTGGTGACTTCCCTTTCTACAGCTTCATTGTCAGGAAAATGTTCAGCCGAAAGCTGATGCTTAAGAGGGCTGAACAAATGGAAGTTGCTTGGAGCAAGGTCAGGGCTATATGGAGGATGCTCGAGGACTTCCCACTTGAAATTTCACAGCGTCTCATTTGTCTTGTTGGCAGTATGGGGATGCACTAGCCAGAATTGTCACAGGTGATGAGTCTTGGGTTCACCATTACCAGCCCGAGACAAAGAGTGCATCAATGCAGTGGAAACATCCTGCGTCGCACTGCCAAAGAAAAGTTTAAGGTGACACCATCCTCCAGGAAAGTGATGCTCAGTTTTCTGGGATCACAAAGGCATACTGCTCACCGCATTCCAGCCTCAAGGACAAACCATAAATGCTGACTCCTTTGTAACATCCTCAGAAAACTTCGTAAGGCCATTCAACAGAAGCGACCAGGACTCCTCACCAAAGGCGTGTTGCTCTTGCATGACAACATGCGTCCCCATACTGCTAACAAGACAAATGAGACACTGCGAAATTTAAAGTGGGTAGTCCTCAAGCATCCTCCGTACAGCCCCAACCTTGCTCCAAGCGGCTTCCATTTGTTTGGCCCTCTTAAACAACATCTTTCGGCTGAACATTTTCCTGACGATGAAGCTGTAGAAAGGGAAGTGACCGCCTGGTTCCAAAAGCAGCCCAAAGAATTTTATGCTGCTGGTTTTCAAGGGCTTGTGAAACGATGGGACAAGTGCCTCAAAGTACAGGGAGAATATGTTCAGAAATAAAAGCATTTTTCAAATCGGTACTCTTATTTGTTTCAGTTCTGTATCCATTTGTATTGTACTTATTGACTTACCCTCGTATTTAATCATTAGGTGTGTTATGCATTCTGATCTCCTGGAAAGTTCATCTCCATTACAAATCATGACATAAAATATGTACATACTATTATATCACTCGTCTTACATATCTGTAATTGTTACTTACATCCACTGATATTCTCTTCTCTCCATAGACAGCTTCTCCTGGTACCATATTTAATGTGACAAGAGCATCCTCCTTGCCTCTTGCAATGAACACACCCTCATGACGGTGAGGCTCAATTATGACATTCTTGCCGCCTTTAAATCCACCTACAAGAAATAAGAATAAAGACTGAAAATGGTATACTTTAGGGATTGTCACAAAGCACAAAAGTTATAAGAACTGTTTGTGACAATTTTATTTGCTAACTCTAGGAACAATTTACATGAACACTTTTTCAAATTTTGGCCAGGGTACAGTTAAAATTGAGACTGTTTAAGTAGTTCCAAGATGTAAAAATATTCCTACCACCTCCACGCCCTCGTCCTCCTCCTCCTCCTCTCCCACCTCCTCCACGGCCCCTGCCACCAAATCCCCCTCGTCCTCCACCTCGACCTCCAGGACTTCTGCCAAAGCCACCTCTTCCTCCACCACCACTATCACGCCCACCACGAAAACTACCACCACGTGGAGAAAAACCTGAAACAAATCACACAGTATAATAACTACATGATCAGTAAACTATGGATATACAGTAAAACTTGGTTATAGCAACATCGGTTTCTGCGACACTTTGTCTATTGCGTCAAATATTCAATGGTACGAACTAATTCCTCATAAAGCAACTGTTTTTATACCTTGCTTAGTACGACATGCACAAATGCATCAACCTCGTATGTAACGTCATTTTCATTCCTGAATTTCTCTGATATCGTGGGAAAGTTCGATGTGTCTGCCCACCCTCACTTTCTCTACTTGTTGACGTGACTGTCCTGGAAGAATACGACCGCGATCTGCAAGAGGACCGTGGGTTTTATGCGAAAACAAGGGTGTGGGGTGGGACTGCGTGAATAGTGCAAGAGGAAGCGGCAGGTTGTTAACTGCATTCCTTTCCTAGAATCTCGTCTAACAGGACCTCACATTGTCTACTTACCCTATAGTGTTCCTGCCTAAACCCAGAGAAGTGCAGTAGCGAAAACATGGCAATGAAAAGGAAAGTTTTAAGCATTGAAGAGAAAGTTAAAGTGATTCGTGAAATATTGTGTGTATTGTCAGTGAAAAGCGCTGTAATATGTCTTTGATATTACACATTTGGGCAATTCCACGCAAATGTTACGTTAGTCTGTACTTAACTACGTATTTCACTAAAAAATGCAACATTTTAACTCGGTTTTTGGTAGATTTTTACGTGACTAACATAAGGCTACCGTGGAAGTGCCCATTTCGGTTACAACGACATTTGTTTATAACGACACTATTTTTAGGTCCCTTTGATGACGTTATAACCAAGTTCTACTGTACTGGAAAGAGACAGTAACTTCACCATAAGATGCACAATAATAGGTGTGCATGTTAAGGGTAGTCAGGATGTGAATAATTTTTAGCCCATGCTTTCTTACTGGCATCCATGACAGGAAAACATGAAAGAAGAGTGACACTTCTTCTGACTCTCAAAAACGTTTACTAAAGGTTTTTAGATGACTAATGAAAAAACAGGCCACTAAGCATCCAGTGTAACAGAAACTAAGTTCCTTGGTTTCATTATGTATTATCTTAGAAACAGCATATTGACCTAGTGATCAATAGATTATCCTGTGTGTGCTATGCATTGCGAAATATAAAACATATTGTATCATTTCAACGCTAAGGCCAATCTACTTTGCTTGCATACACTCCATCATGAAACAGCATATTGACCTAGTGATCAATAGATTATCCTGTGTGTGCTATGCATTGCGAAATATAAAACATATTGTATCATTTCAACGCTAAGGCCAATCTACTTTGCTTGCATACACTCCATCATGAGTTATGTTATAATCTTCTGGGGTGGCACCTCTCATGCCAGGAAAGTGTTTATCTTGCAAAAGAAAATTATTAGAATCATAACGAACACTAAATCTAGAGAATCTTGCATGGATATTTTCAAGAAATTGGAAATTATGACGTCATATTCACAGTATATATTCATTACTTTTATGCATAATTAATAATAAATATTTATTTAACTTTACTAATGAGATTCATGAATATATAACTAGATCCAAAGCTAATTTACATGTACCTACTGTGAATACTTCAACATTTGATAAAGGAGCCTATATAACAGGTATTCAAATGTTCAATCATCTTCCACAATCAATAAAGATTTTGGTCAAATTTAAATTTACATTAAAGAGGTTTTTATGTCATCATTCTTTTTACATTATAAACGAACACTTTCAATATAAAGAAGACAAAGGATTGTAATCCAGATATTTTCTTGAATGGTTTGTTAGGCTGATTTTCCACATGATGTATTAGCCACTGACTAGTCACTGGGCATTTAAGGGTATGCATTTTATGGAAGTATGGTATTGTAATAAACCATCTGTTTTAAATAACACATGACAGTAAACAATTAAGATGGTCTTGAATAGTTTACTTACAGCTCATTTCCTTTTATCCTGTAGAGGAATATGTTAATTAATAGTTTTCAAATTTTAAGGTTCTTGCTATGAAATGACTGATTGTATATACTGAATTTTTATTACATATTCTAATTTTTAAATCCTGAAGAAATGTATTATATTTGGACTGTTAAATTAAGTATTTGTAGTTATGTGATGGAAATAATTGAATCAAACTTCTATATTATGAACAGGTCTTTTGTATTAATTTATGATGGTGACAAGGATAATCATATACACTCAACTATCAATTATCCAGGATAATGGTGGGGATGGAAATCACGATCAATCAAAAACCCGGTTAAGACAAATTTTATTAAAAGTAGTACTGTAATACTGTACCTTCATCATACTATAGGCCTACCTGTATTTGAATTTATTCAACCTCATGTTTATGTCATCTAATGGCCTATTTAATACTTTTTTTACATTACACTGAAGTATGTAGTGTGGCAATAAAGAAACCGGATTACTTTTATGACTCATTTCCGGCCACGTCATTGACGAAGAGGAGGGTAGGGCATTGACCCTTGGACTTCCCTCTACCGTCACACAAAGTTTCATTCACGTGCATCGGTTAGTCTGGCCGCGACCATTGTTAGAAGCGGATCGTGTTTCTGAGCTCCGTCGGAATAATGCTGAGTGCTAATGCAGAACAACGTGCTAACATCAAATTCCTCACAAAACTTGGAAAATCTGCCACTGAAACTTACAATTTGTTGACAGAAGTATATGGTGATCAGTGTCTATCTCGCACGCAAGTTTTCGAGTGGTTTAAGAAGTTTATGGAGGGTAGGAAAAACGTCGGGAACGATCCAAAATCGGGCCGTCCTCCCACTGCGAAAACTCCAGAGAATGTGGAGAAGGTCGCTAGAATTGTTCGAAGAGATCGTCGACTGAGCATTCGAGCAATTTCTGAACTTACGAACATCAATAAGGAAAGTGTTAGACAGATTTTGCACGACGATCTGGGCATGAAAAAGGTGTGTGCTAAAGTGGTGCCAAAAATCCTTACCCCCCAGCAAAAGGAACATCGAGTGAATTGCTGTGTTGACACTCTTGAAAACATTGAAAATGATCCTGATTTCTTCCAAAACGTAATTACGTGTGACGAAACTTGGATTCTTCAATATGATCCAGAGACTAAGCGACAATCCATGCATTGGAAGAGCCCCAAATCCCCTAGGAAGAAGAAAGCGCGCATGAGCAAGTCCAAATTCAAAGCAATGATGATTGTTTTTTTCGATATCCGGGGGGTAATCTACATTGATTGGGTGCCTGAAGGTCAGACTGTCAATCAGGTTTATTATAAAAATGTTTTGACGTACCTCCGTGAACGTGTGCGACGAAGGAGACCAGACATGTGGAAGAATGCCTCATGGGTTCTTCATCACGACAACGCGCCAGCACACAACGCGCTATCTGTGAAGAGGTATTTGGCAAAAAACAACATTCCAGTGATGGAACATCCACCGTATTCTCCGGACCTAGCACCGTGCGACTTTTTTCTCTTCCCAAAAATCAAGTCTGCGCTGAAAGGGACCAGGTTCGAGTCCGTGGATGCAGTGAAAGCAAAAGCGACGCAACTCTTGAAGAGCATAACACAAGATGACCTGCAGCACTGCTTCCAACAGTGGAAAATTCGCATGGAGCGGTGTAGGGATCGGGGAGGGGACTACATTGAAGGGGATAACATTTCGACTGTCTGATTTTTTTTTAATAAAGGGGTTAGAGCATGAATCCGGTTTCTTTATTGCCACACCTTGTATTAGTTATTTCAATCACAGTGTTCAACAACATCCAACACTTTTTACGAATATTCACACTTAACATTCCAATACCATATTGCATTGCTAATTGTTTAACTGCTGGTCACGGTAGCCGAGCGGTCTAAGGCATGCACTGTCTTCACTCGCTCGGAAGCTGGGATCATGGGTTCGAATCCCATTCAGGGCATGGATGTTTGTGCGCGTTTTTCTGTGCTTGTCTACAGGTAGAGGCCTTGCAATGAGCTGATCACTCGCCCAAGGAGTCCAACTGTATGTGTTAGATCTAGAAAAACCGAAGTGAACGGAGAAGTTCGTGGAGGTAGGCCTAGGCCCACTGGGGCTGTAGTGCCAAGGGAAAAAAAATTGTTTAACTACACCTCTTTTTCCCAACTGATCGATAATTTCAAGTTCCTGTTGAATACTTAACGCAACACACTTCCTTTTACACCCTGACATTTTGCTAATGCACCTGAAGATCGATACTGGGGCGGTGTATCTGTCCTTGAAACTTTCCACAAATCCTTGAATTCTTTCACCCCTACACTAGGACACTGTGTTAGCATAACGAGACCAAAAAATGCAGAGCTCGGTTCACACTAGTGCGTAAATAGTGTTACAACTCACCATGTGAAATCAGAAAAGCCCCGGTTAAGCCGCAAACAGGTTTATCAGCCCCCGGATAATTGAGAGTTGAGTGTATCTGCATAAATCTGTTCATATTTGAATATTTTATGTACAAATTTTGTATTGTGACTGTATTGCATGTTGATGGCTCCATTGTTTTTATGTATTTTGACATGTTCTTTATCCTATGGCATGCGTTACCTGAAAGGATCTATGGAATTTAAAATAAAGTGAAAGTGAATGACCTTATTCAAGTTATGCAATACTGATTATTCCACAGATGCACAGTTATTCCTATATGTACTACCTACTTTAACATTACAATTCTGCATTTTGCACATATACTGTGCTTATATGTTCCATACATTTCTCAGAAAAAACAGCCATTACATGCCTAAATAGCACAAGCTGACTGTTTATAACAGAGACAAGGTATGATTTCTGTGTGGTAGGAACTGTGTGGCATAATCAACAAACCAATAGCCCAAACACATTACAATTTATCTTCAATATTGCCCTAATAAGCTATTTAACAGCTACTGTGACATGAGCTCATGTGTTTGATGCTGGGCAACCATACCTGGGTCCTTGTTACTGTATTAAACATTTGATTGGTCTTGTCCTTGTGTCAAAATGTTACATTAATGTTACACATAGAAACATGTGATCATGTACGATACCTAAGTGAAAAAGACAATATTCTGCCATAAGTTTCAGGCTTCAAGTTTCCTCTACTTCCAAAATGGAACTTCTACGAATAAATGTGAATTCTCATGTAAGTGCCAGGGATGCACTGTAACAGGAAACATTTCTGGTATCTGTGATCTGGGTGGATTTTGTATGAGATTTATTGGCCTACAGCCTCATCAATGTACAGGCTCTCAGATGACCTCGCTGTTACACTTATCAGATTATATTTTCCGTTCTGCATTTTCCAGTACTCCCAGTGGGAGTTGATGGACCCGGTTGCACTAAGTCTGTGTCTGCCACCGGTTCTGCCGCCACCATCTGGTCTATAGCCCAGGCTTTTGCCACATTCAGCAGAAATGCCTTGTATTTCAATTTTGAATGAGGGTTTAGATTTTTGAAAACCAAAAATGAGTTGAAAATGGCACAATTGATAAGCCACAAGGCAACTTTCTTTGTTCACGTTACTGTTTTCCAAGGAAGAGAATAATAGGCCACGTACTGATCGGCTCTATCAGCTCCCTTCATGAACATATTATACTCGGAAATACAAACAGGTTTCTTTACCTGTCCATGTCTCCTTTGAACATCAACCATGCTCGAATTGTGAACTGTGGAAATCATATTCACAACAAGAGTATCCCTCCAGGACTGAAGAAGAATATCCCCCTTCCTCCTGAATGTGGTTTCACCACATTTCGAAGATTTAGATTCCTCTTTCAGATCTGGAGGAAGTCCTCTGTTCACCCTAATTGTTCCACAAACACATTCTTTTCCCAAAAGAAGGTATTCTGCAGTTACCACACTGTTATAATAACTGTCTTGTTAGACATGGTAATTTTGATCAAGATAGGGTTTCTTGTAATTTTTTGCCATCACCAGAATAAATTTCTAAATTTCCAATATAGCCTGAAGTGCTTTCACTAACTACATGAACAAGTAGGCCATACTTTGTAAGTTTCCCAGGATTATATGTTCGCATATTATATGTTCCCCTCCAAGAAATCACAGATTCGTTTGGCTTATAAACTGCCTGAAATTTCTGAACGAAAAAGTTCGGTAAGGGCTGAATTTTGAAAAGCCTGCTTGTTGATTGTGGTTGCAGTTCATTATCATTGAAATGCAAACACCACCAGATTTGCTCATATGTCTTATGGCTCATTAGTTTGCCGAAAATTGGAATTTCTAAAAATGGATCTGTTGACCAATACTCTTTCAGATTATCCCTCCTTGTATGGCCCATTAGAAAGATTATTCCAAAATATTCCAAATTTTCTCATTTCTGTTGAAGTGACATCCACCCACTTGAACATCTTGTATAACTTCTGTCATAATGTTCACGGAGTTGGAGTATCTGCTAGTTTCCTGACATAACATGTCAAAGAAACTATCTCCAAAAAACAGTTCTGCTACTTCAGACTCTTGCATTGGGTCCGATGGAATTTGTTTCACCCCCGGATTTCCAGTAAACTGTCCCAAAGTAGGCGTTTTATCTACTTTTCCCCATGTGGCTGTCTCCACATTTCTGTCAGAGCTACTTTAACTTTTATTGTCTGTGGCCACAATTCTTTGTTGTCCCCTGTCACTGTCACTGTCACTGTCTGAGTCACTATCACTACTCCTCTCACAAGGCACATCAGATAGCTCATCAGAGAACAAGTCAGATATTTCTTTTTCTCCGAGAGATCGCGTGGTCTTCAACCGCGTTCGTCCTTGATCCAAATTGAACTACTAACTTACTGCCTGGTAGATAACAGCTCGAAGGGACAAAGATCATTTTCCTTTGGAGTGGGGAACCAAAACAGTGAGGTCAAGTTACTGCCTACTAAGCAAACATTCCGGAGTCTTATTACCCAGTAGTCATCCAGCTGTGTGGCGCCAGAGTAAGGTATAGGATGTTACAACCTAACATGTCATAAAATCATGATATCATACGACCAGTCCGCCACGCTTAAAAGCGAAAAGCATGATATCATGCAACTGGTCAGCAATGTGTTAGGTACCATGCCATGAAGATGTATTGGGAAGTGGAGGCATAACTCCACTAGTTTCTTTGGGTGGTGAGACTGAGTTCACTTGGTATGTTGGCCACTATTTAGCCTATTGTATACCAGCCCAAGATGACAGATGATGAGTGTGGAGCAGTCAATGGAATGAGAATTTGCAGGGGAAACTGAAGTACTCAAAGAAAATTTGCCCCCGTGCCACTTTGTCCACCTTACCTGGGATTGAACCCAGACCACAGAGAAGGGAAGTCAGTGACTTGTGGCCTGAGCTATGTCACAGCCTTACCTTGGAACTAAATGGAAGCAAGCTGTCAGCTTCATGCCCCAGCCACTTACCCTGGGAGAAAGAGCCTCCAGTAACCATTAGCTATAAGGCTGGATGGGCTCCAGAATGAGCCTGGACACTGTGGAGCAGAGGAAAATCTCTTGTCCCTGCCAGAATTGGACCCCAGCCATCATCCAACCTGCAGCCCGTTGCTATACAGACTGAACTATCCCCGCTCCATGTATTACACATTTATGTTTCAGACTTTTCAGTATACAGGATTTATAATTACTTCTAAAGTAATAATAATAATTAAGGCCCAAGCAAGCAAACTGTGCAATATACTTCCCATTTATGAACTATGAGGCACTACAGGCTCTAACAAATAAAACTGTGTACATTTAATACAACTTAGACTAATTTAATGTGGGAACTACTCACATTACCCTTGTACCTTCTATGACTGAATAGCATCTCTGATATATCGACAGGGTGAAGATTACATAGGAAGAAGCGCATGAACTTACGCTTTCATAATGCCTTCATATTGTAATGTTGTATTCAATCTGTGAACTTATTCTAAATTATTTTGCTGGGTATGTGCTGGTACAGTCTTCTTCACTTTTTACAGTATTTCCAACAGTTCAGAGCGAGTGTACGGGAAGTAAAAGTGAGCCAGATATTTTAATGAACAAAATACATAAGCGATTTGTGTACAGAAATGTATTCCTTCTCAGCGAAAATTATGAACCGACCGGCAAATTCATATACAGATAAGGATCACATAATTATAAGAGATTACTGTGTTTTTAGACACCATCGTCACAGTCCCTTAGTACTTACGGAGTTACGGCGACTACTGAACAAACTTACCAGGTTTTCCCATTTTTAATGTTTAACCATGTGCCTCACTAAGCTGAACCTAACCTCACTGGTACCACCTTCCTGCGCGTTCTTGTGACAAACACACACACACAGCTTTTCTTGTTTCCGTCGAACTAGCTCCAAAGATCACATATATCACTTTGCAAGCTCGAATCATATCGATAGGAGGGATGACGTCATTACCTGACGACAGAATCTCGACCATGTCGACCGATTTCGACAAATACGTTGTGAAGGTTGTGAAAGCGACCAGGCTGATCGAGGTCGACTACTTGCAGAAATTGAGGCAGGAAAGAGTGGATGTGGGGTACCGACAGTACCGATATAAGTGGTTTTGAAAACAGAAACGTATATTATAATGGCGCTGGGATGAGAATGTGTGTTAATTTGTTACCTATATAGCATTACGTTACACATTCTACTGCAGTGTCAGTAACTGTGTTAAAATATTTTTATTAGTTTCTGCGTTACATAAAGTCGACCGATTTCTGCAACCTTAGAAAGTACAAACTAGAGATGTTGACCGGAGCAAATCAGTTTTTTAAACATGCTGTACCAGAGAAGAAGGAAAATATTAGAATTGGATCAAGACGGAGCCAAGTAAGAAGTTGTAATTCCATTAACTGCATAACAAAAAAATCTAATTTAATTAATCATGGTAATTAATTTATGAACTGTTAATATTTACAACTTCAGTACATTTCTGTTATTAAAGAATTACATTTTGAGACTTCTTTTCCATTTCAGTTAGCCCTAATACAAACCAGATATGTTATTGAGTGCTTGAAAAATTTGAATCCCGAGAAAACATATGAAATAGGTAAGTAATCTGTTATTTGATATGTGCAGAATAATACAGTTTAAGCAAAATGTATACATTGGAAATCTTTTGAAAAGTTTATTGTTTCATGACAGTTTGTTTTATGACTTGTATTGCAGTTGAAATGTCAACTATGGGTGATCAAATTTTAAACAAAGCTTTGCCAAAAATAGGTGAAAAAAGTTTATTTACTAAAGAATTAGAGATTGCTTTAGAACAGCAAGATGTCGATTTTGTGGTTCACTCTCTAAAGGATCTACCAACAACACTGCCAGATGGCCTGTGCATAGGAGCAATTCTGAAGTAAGTAGATCAGGAGAATCACTTGTTGCTGTATGTTAATAACTTGCATACTGTATTACACCTTTGACTGCCAAGTCCCCCCATAGAACTACAACTAGTAATGCCAAGGCTGCTTGGTGCTAAAATCAGGTGCACAGGAAAACCCACAGTATGTTCCTCAAATTATCTTCAGACAGCAACAGAAACATTTTTTGTGGAAGGTTGTTGTTTTCTCTAAATTTGTATTTCACATTTGATGCCATCTATTGTCAGAAATGTTATACTAATTTATTAACAACTAGCTGATCTCTTCATCTATAGTGATTTTAATACAAGTCTTAAGTTTGTTTAATTGGTGTGTGATGTGCAGAGGGTTATAATTTCACTGTATGAATGGATATGATAACAGTTGTAAGGGTCAGAAGCATTCAGTGTTACCATTGCTCCCTTGAGGGAAGATTGTGTCTGTGAATGGTGGTGCTTGGAGTTGTATGGTTTTACATGCATGTCTATATCTATACATGCTCATTTATATGCCTAGTTGTCTTGTCTAGAAAGAAATAAACTCATAATTATTATAGTTTTAAAGCAGTTATGTGAAATGAAAGATACATAGTGTCATAGGTCGACACTGTGTATCTTTCACTTCATGTAACTGCTTTAAAGCTGTACAGGAGTGAGGGGGTCTGGCCTGCATGCACCTATCATTTGATCAGAACATCAGGACCTCTCCCCATTCTAGATTGTTTCAGACCACTCAGTTGATGAGAGAGCCTGTGATCATTTATGTAGGCACAAGAAATTTCCTGAAGGATGCCACACCTATAAAGCTTTCCCATAAGCGGACCTCAGTTCTGTTCTGTGTGGTGAGCAGAACATATGAGTGAATTGTATGCCTGCCAGTGTCGAGATAGTCAGCACAGTCTATTAGGGAATCAGTGAGCTAGGGTAGTAAGTCAGTGTTCAGTTAAGTTTAGTGATAAGAGAATGAGACAAAAGAATTGACTGCTAGTGAGTGAGCAGTGACATTGCAATGAAATTATGATGGACCTCAATAGCATAAGTGTTTATGGATAGTGGAAAAATAACTGCCCTAAATGTCAGTAATCTTTACATTATCATGTGGCCATGCCTATAGCATAATATAACTATGGAATGTGGGACATGTATAGTTGTTTGCCTTCTCATTCTTGCAGTAATGAAGCCATGTCTATCGAGAAGTCATTTTATGAATTGCAGTACCTTGTGGCCAAAAGAATAGAATTCCTATTCACTCAGTTTATTTATTAATATAATTATGATGTAGAAGTGACAGTGAAGAATAGAACTGCTTACAGAATTTTACAGGGGATACCCCTTTGGAGAAAACCACTTGAAAATGAGAGGAGGCAGTGAGGGGATGACATGAGGATGGATGTAGGGACTATTGTTTGTGATAATGGGAGGTGGATGGAACATGCCCAAGATCATATCCAGTGATGGGTTTTCATATTAGCAGTACTAAATTGTCAGGTTCTGTTAGAATGTTGGTGGTGTGCTTGTATTATTGAAATATTTAGTATTTCAAATTGTGCTTATTCACAAATGTACACATGGCTACAACATAAAAAGCATAAAATGATACATTTAAATTTTGATCTTCTAGGTTATGATACTGTACAGTGTGGTAGGTTGTAACCAGTGTTTTGGAGGAACCTGTTACATCCATCTTAAGGGTTATCCAGCTACATGATGTCAACCCAGAGGACCACAATCTAAATGTTCACCACCATGAAAACTACAAATGTACTGAAGGGTGCAAACTACTGAACACAAAAGGGGCAGTTACAGTAATTCTTAATCATTAATGCCGACTATATTTTAACTGTCTTTTCCTTGTCAGTAGATGAATTCTGAGTAGCCATGAATTACCAGGGAAATCAGGATAGAAAGTGTGGTTTCCTTATTTGAGGATGTTTTGTTGGCTGTGATGTAGAATTGATTTTTTTTAATAATCCATGTTTCCCATTAAGAAATTCAGATAACTCCATCTCTTGGAGGTGAAAAATCAGTCTGTTATCTCTGTTGGTTTTAGGCGAGAAGACCCACGGGATGCACTTGTTTTGCATCCAAAACATGAAGGGAAGACTCTGAAATCTTTACCAAAGGGCAGTGTTATAGGTAAGCAAGTTTAATTCATTACTTCTTTGAATTGTTCGTTATTATATGAAGGTTACTATTTTGTTGACTTGATTTTCAGGAACAAGTTCCTTAAGGCGAACAGCACAGCTGAACAGAAGTTACCCAGAACTCAAAGTTGAAAATATTCGTGGTAACCTCAATACAAGACTGAATAAGTTAGATAATGGGGAAACATATGCAGCTGTAGTCCTTGCATCTGCTGGCTTATCAAGAATGGGATGGGAGAAGAGAATCAGTCAGGTGAGTACTGAAATGTGGATTCTCATAATTATAAATGATCTCATAAATTTTTGCCTACCTACATCCTTTTTTTTTTTTGAGTTTTGAATCTATGAAATTAAAGCACATTTTAATCCAACTGAATGATAAGTTGAAGCATGAAAGTTACAATATTAATTAGGGCTGGACTTGTTTATTGAGATGTACAAAGATATATGAATTACTTTGTTGGTCCAAAATTGTCCCATTACCTTCTGAGAAATATTAAATTTAATGTAAGCATTTTTAGAAAATTAATTATAAACCATCATCTCTATTTTGTAATGGTTCTACTGCATGCTACAGAATTCTCCTTGGCTTCATTCTGTATATATGTTATGGGCAATTAATTTGGTAGTCAATTTCACTGTCAGTATTTTGAACACTTAACTTATTTCTGATATCTGTATTTCATTGGTAATCATGTCTTTGATACAAGAGGAGCATATGCTTTGTATTTGTAGAACTGGATACCATAGAAATGATACACATAGAACAATGGTGAAGTTCCTACACTTTCGGTTCCCTCTATTCATTTAAAACATTTCCAGCATATAAATATGCCATTTTCCTTCAGCATCTTTTAGTATTGTGGGGACACAGGATAGTTGGTTGAGTCATTATGCTACAAGCTGGAAGGTTGTGGGATTGAATCCCGATGAGGTCATTGGACTTTTCAATTGACCTGATTTTCCCAGCTGCACTGTGGCCCAGGGGTTGACTCAACCTCTAACAGAAATGAGTATCAGGAATTTTCCTGGGGGGGGGTAAAGGGTGGCCAATGCATAAGGCTGACAACCTGACCACCATCTGTGAGCCAACTGTCTAGGACACTGCTGTCCAACATTCTTATGTACTCGGGCACAATTCACTGATGCCTTTGGAGGTGTGGGTACCACCACACTACTACTACTACTACTACTACTACTACTACTACTACTACTACTACCGCTGCCACTGCTGCTGCTAAAAAACAACAATAATAATAATAATAAAAATTTTCGAAAATATTTAACAGTACTCAGACGTTCAAAAATGTCTTTTGTCTTAGAATTTGAATTAATATTAAAAATCGGCTCAATTATATGTGGTTACATAGGGCGCCAGAAAAATATACCATTGGTGCCGCGTTGGACAGGGCTGGTCTAGAAGATGTGGGAGCCTCAACCTCTCACACTCCTATGGACCTTCATGGCCTGTTACTGGGACAGCGTTACCTTTTTTTTATCTTTTCGCATTGCTCTTCCATTCTCCATTTAATTTTGTTATATTTTTATTTTTAAAAATTTTTATCATGAATAATTATGTTCATCATTTGCATCTTTGTCATGGTCAGTGGCATGTGGTCTATAAATTCCCAACTTCTAAGTTCCCCTGTCATGAGCTAATTGAGTTAAATACCCATCTTCACACACTGTTTCTTAAGATTCATTTTATGTTATTTTTGTGTACACTTAACTTGGACATAAATTTCAAACCAGATATTTTTGTAAGCATATCTTGTCTTAGGAAGCAATACTTCAGATATGGTTTTTATATTATTATTTTGTACTTCACGGCATTTGAGGATTGCAGTAAGATGATTATGTGAATAAAAAAGAGTGGAAAGATGTATTCCAGTTTGGGATAAACAGGTTTTCCAGATGCATTCTTTCTGTAGATGTACTGTATATTCATTACTGAAGAAAGTCATGTAGTGGTTCAATTATAGAATGGCCTTCATTTCTTTAAAAGTGTAATACCAGTGATTTAAATTGTATTTCTGTCTATCTGAAATAGAATGAACCTTACTTAAGCAATTTTATTTCCCTTCCTCCCAGATATAATATTACCATTCATATGATGTTTTCAAAACTTGAATGATCAAATGTTGCAATTGACTGGGTGTCACTACTACTTTGTATTTCGGAGGAGCTAGATTCAGAACAGAGCCTGAAGACTGAACATCCTTACTGAGGTTCTTCAGAGTATCTTCAGCCCCTTCATGCAAATTCTGGGATGGTATTTTAAATTAGGCCATGTCTCTTCCTTCACATCCTTTCTAATTCATTATAGCTTATCATCTTACATTCAGTGCTATATAGTCTGATTTACTGACAGCATCATTAAATAAACCATAAACAAACAGAGGAACAAACAAACAAACATGTATGCTGTGCTTATAGAAATTAGAAGCAGAAGAACTATTATATGCTGTGGGTCAAGGAGCTCTGGCGATAGAGTGCAGAGAAGATGATTTTGCAACTCTCAGACTTCTGGAACCATTATTCCATGGCACTACAACTTTTCGAGTACTAGCAGAAAGAAGCTTCCTAAGGACACTTGGTGGAGGTTGTTCAGCGCCAGTTGCTGTCAAGTCTGAACTGATTGGACAGACACTCTCTCTCACTGGGGCAGTATGGAGTTTGGACGGCAACAAAATGCTGAGACACTCATCTTTGTGTAGGTTGCAGTATAAGGAAGAGGATGAAGATGGAGAACCACCAAGGTAAAGACAGGATAAGAATCAATAAGAGATTCTGTGTTGGGGTTCTGTTGTATAATTTCCTCTGTATAGGGTGCAGATAATTGTATGGGTAATGAAGAACTCTTCAGTGCTACTCCTCAGTTAAGAAGTAGGCTATTTTTACATTTATTTTAATGCTTGTTTAATATTGTTATTAGTAGCTCAGACTGTATGATGGTGAGTGATTAAATGATCAGTGAGTAAGGAACTGGAAAGGAGGTGGTGGTCATGTCCTAATTTGAGGTATTGTGCTGACATTTGCCTGGAGGGACTGGAGAAAACTACAAAAGCAGTGGAGATAGCCAGCCTGTGGGCCAAGATTTGAACTCAGGACCTCTCAAATATGAAGCAGGAGCATTACTCTCTTATCTACAACATTTAGTGTCAGAATTGGTGTTTGGTCCATAGTCAGTAACCATAGTTGGTTATTTGTTTGAAGTTACCAATTCATTGCCTTCGAGAAATACAAGTCTAGAAGAAATTTATTTTTAATATTCTTAAAGAAAAAGCTTATAGATAAGTCCTGACTGCGCCTGGCCTTTACTACACTGCCCTTCAACTATGTCACATTCATTTCACTCTCACGCTGTTAATAGTCTTCTGGATACAACATTCTTTAAGTACCGTAAGGGCATCTACATGAAATTTTGAAACTTGCAGATCCAGTATTCAGTACCATTCACCATATAATTCTTGAAGTATGTAAACTCATAGTGTTTGTCCAGTTTATAACTCTGGAATAACCAGTAGTATTTACTTCAAACTCCTGTATTGCTGAAAGCAGTAAATGTCAGGCACAGTGACATTTCTTCACATTGAGGGATTGTAGAGCAAGTGATATCAGTTAGGTAGTCAATATCTAAACAAATGACACCTCATTTTAGAAATAATGACACTGGCAAAGTGTGGTTACTTCCTCTAATAGCTATAATGAATACTGCAAGTCTTGTATTACTTTTTACATAAATGAAGATAATTTTCATGGGTAATCATGTATATTTTTGTTGCATGATAACTTATCTGCTATTAGATATAGTGTTTTGTTGTATTGTATGATGAGAGTAATTACAAAGAAACTCTTCCTTTTTTCTGTTATCTTAGAAATTTGACTGTTTTTAAGAAACTAAGTTGTGTAGTTAAAGGTGTTTAAAACCCTTGTTCATATTTAGATGTGACTGTGAATATTATTTTGAAATAACAGCATGGCCAGAGTTTGACCTTTTGAGATTATATTTGAAAAATAAATGAAAAGCTGCATATACTAGACCCTGCATCATCAGGTGTTGTTGTTTTCTGTTGTCTAGAGTAGTTTATTTTATATTATTATTACATACAGTGTGGGAAGTCTTGAGAACACTGCTTTGTGTGAGGTTAGCTTATATGGCTCTATAGAACTTCAGGGGGTTTAGTTGCAATACTGTGAGTGCCTACAAAAGGTAAAGTTGTACCTATGCTTAATTATCATGCTATGAAGACATAATAGGGGAAGCATAGCTCCGTGCATATTTCACTTTGGCACTAAGAGGTGAGAGGTCAGCTTCATGCCTGCCCACTCTACCCCCAGGGAAAGTTTCCCCAGTACCCACTGGATAGGAAGCTTGGTGAGCTCCACATTCAGTCTGGACATGGTGTAGTAGAGAAAAATCTGTCCCTGCTTGGAATTGAACCTGAATTCCCCATTTGTTCAGGCCATTCTCTGGTCACCACTGACTGAGCTGTTCTTCAAATATAGTTGTCTTGCTGTCAGTGATGTTTGGACAAGTTAAGAATCGGATTTCTGAAGATTTCAGAGATATGAAAATTCCAGAAGAAGTGTGTGCCTGGTAAATATACTGCTTGGTCCACACTTTTCCAAACATAACCACAGAACATCCAGAGCAGTAAATCTCATATTTTTTTTTTTGTCAATTGTCATTTATTGTTTAGAACTTACTCATTCAAAAGTTAGGTTACCAAGTTGTAAATTGGATTAAAATATTGTCATTTTGTGGCACCTGCTAATATAAAGGTATAAGAAAGTCTTTGTGGAAAGTGTTGCACTACTGGATGAAAATTGTCAAGAATGGAATCTGGAAAGTCACACAGTTGTAAATTAAACTGCTCTGTCAATTGCTTTATCTAGGAAGTGCCCCTACAGAATGCCAAAACTATTCTGCAGTATTTCACCAGGGAATTTGACCTACCGAGATCTGGAAGAAGCAGAAAAATTGGGCGAAGACTTAGCATGTCATTTGGTGAATGAAGGAGCACTAGATATCATGAAGGAAGCAAAGAAGCAGAATGAATCAAGTTGAATTACCCTGAGGTAATAGTGAATATACACACATCTGACCAGGGAGCCTTTGGTAAGGAAATATATGCAGATGCATTTGCCAAAAAAAAAAAAAAATGCCCTGGCACACTGTATGCAATCTCTTAGAGTATGCAGTTTCCTAGTTAGTTACCAGTGACAAAAGTACAGCGACATTCCTGTGTCTCTATTATATTTTGCACGTCATTTAAAATTGTGACATAAGTTTTTGCTTCATCATATCAGGTTTTCCCCTCATAACTAAGTTATAGCTATAATTGAACAGTAGAGATCAAAAGATTTTTAGGCTCACGTTTTCATATTATGTGATATGAAATTTAACCAAAATTTGTCATGTAAAGGAAGGGGCAGACCACAACATATACAGGAGGTGATGGGGTACAAGGAAATTGAATTCTGATAATGTCAAATGATATCTAGTCCAGAATCAGGTGTGCTAGTGGACTTGTGTTTGTAAGTGTTGAACTTCCAGGGTGTATAAGTTGTTCCATACTCTTTCAGTCTTAGTTGCCGTGATTTAACTAAAAATGTTGAGTCACCCAACCCTTAAAATATTACTTTAAATTTGATTTAGCAGTTTAAAAGTGCTGTTAATTAACTTTCATTATGTCTGTGAGGTTGATTAATAGGGGAGATGGGTGTCCATTATCGCAAATGTCCACCAAAACTGAGTGAAGAGGTATTCAATTTTATTTTTCATCCATAACTGAAGTGAATAAATACAATTGGACATGTCAAGAAATAACGAATACATCACATATCAAAGTCACATAAAATTTAAACAGTGTTTTATTACTATAATATAGCAACCGTTATAAGGAACATAACAATAAAAATACAGAAGACCAAAAGAAAAATGTCAGTAATATAAAATATGTAAACACAGTATTAAAAATTGCAAACCAAAAGACACTTAACAAGCTAGTTGCCAGTCCAACATCAGTTAAAGAATTCATGAAGAGAATAGAAAGTGCACACAACAAATAATTTTTTAGTTTCCTCTTAAAAACATTAAAATTTTTAACGCTTTTCAATTCAAGGGGAAGGCAATTATATTTTAGTTCCCATATTAATCACACTTTTTTTTTTGCAACAATCGGTATTACAAAATTGGACATAGAATTTATGTTTATGTATGGTATTGTAGCCGTGAATGTCAGAATACTGAGTTTTATAGATCTTATTCTTTATTATAAAACATAAAATCTCAAATATATATAGTGAGGTAACAGTTAAAATCTTAAATTCACCAAACATTTCTACAGGATACTCTATCATTAACACCTTTAATCACTCTTAGACATTTTTTCTGTATTTTAAATACAGTTTTGGAGTCCTTAAGCTCCCCACCCCAAAAAATAATACCATATTTCAATACAGATTCGAACTTAGTAAAATAGACATTTCTTAATACAGGTCGGCTAACTGAGTCACGTAAGGATTTAATCAAAAAGTCTTGTTGAGCTTTTGGCATATGTATTGAGTGTCAGTTTCCCAGCTTAGATTTTCAGTAATACAAATACCCCAAAATTTTACATTTGATGAATAAATTATTTCCTTATTATTTAAGCAAAAACAGGTCTATAGATTGGAGTAGATCTTCTTCCCTGAAAGAATAATACTTTAGTCTTACCCATGTTTATTGTGATATAATTTTCATGGAACCAATTTTCTAATTGAGTCCTAACATTTAGGATTTTTTCATTTAGTGATAAGAGATTATTGTCAGTAAGTAGTATATTTGTATCATCAGCAAATAATAAGAAACTAGCCTCATGAATAGCTAGGGTCAAATCATTTATGAGCAATAAAAATAATAGGGGTCCCAAAACAGAACCTTGAAGTACGCCATGTTTTATGGCCTTGAGTGATGAAGTAAATGTCTTTAAGTTAGAGGTCTTTTGATCCACATGTTGAATTTTGACAAACTGAGTTCTGTCAGAGAGATATGAACTCATCCACGCATGAACCCATATAGCTCCAGGTTCACAAGCAGTAGATTGTGATTAATAATGTCAAAGGCCTCTGATAGATCTAAAAATATGGCCAAACCAAATCATTTATTATCTAAAGCTTTCAGAATTTCATACTTCTTTTGGCTTATTTTAGACAAAAGATCATGACATTTCAGAGACTGGATCTATCTCTGTCTTCAGGTGGGTAGGGAAGGATAAACCCAATCAGTTGGACCCATTAGAAAGAGCTAGTCTCAATCACTGGACAAATCTTTGTCTGTAGAAAACAACCTATGAACAACCGACAACCGGTTCCATCAGTGGGAGATAAGAATAAAATCACAGTAAAAGACATGATAGAACATTTGTGCCAAGCATGCGCATGTCAACAATGTAAAAAACAGAAGTATAGGTTAAATTCCAGGAATTCAGTTAAAAACGAAAGTAAAAACTTGGATAATGTATGCCTAATCTGTGTGAATAAAGAATCGTGCCACCAGGGCGACTTCCGGGTATCAGACTAATCCCCAGAGCAAAACTTGCAGGAGTAGTGGCAGCCACTAATATTCATAAAAAATTACATTTTTGATTTGTCAACCTCTTCATTGATGAGAGGAATCCATATGGGAGAAATATCCAAACTGGGTTGGCTGATAGGATTGGTTGAACATGCCATATGAGCTGATTCTTTGTACTTTCTGTATCTGCTGTTACTTTCAACCTCCAAGATCCTAGCTTAATCCCAGCTTACCCTGTGACCATCTTCATATGCATGCTGAGCCAACCTGGATTTCTCTAGAAAACCCTGCTTGAGATTGTGCCTGTGTTCACAGATTCACACAGCCAGTGGTCTGCCTGTTTCACCAATGTAGCTTCTGCCACATTCACAGGGAATGCTATAGACGCACTGTGCCATCTGTTGAGGATCCCTTTTTGGTCTCGCTCTCACGAGTGAAGATCGTAAAGTGTGTGTAGCTTTGAAGACGGTCCTAATATTATACTGGTTCCCTATGCACTTCAACTTCTCAGAGATGCACTTGACATGGGATATAAACTGTGCCAAGAGGCTTTTCCTCTTTTTTCTTTTGATGACTACTGCCCTTGGACCTCATAACTGAGTCAATAAAGCCTTGAGAATAACCACTAAGTTGAAGGTCGCCTGTCTGATTGTTAACCTCCAACACCCGGTCTTGGCATATAGTGGTAGCTCTATCATGAAGGCTATGAACAATTCCTCTTTTGACATGCGGGGGGGGGGGTGATTGGAATTGAAATTAAGATATTGGCCAGTGTGGGTGGGTTTCCTGTAAACTTTCGTGGTCAGAGCCGTTCCTTTTTTCATGACCAGAACGTCCAGAAAGGGGATCGTTCCCTCTGATTCTATTTCCATAGTGAACTGGACAGCCAGTGTCAGACTGTTGAGGTGTGTAAGAAAGTTCTGTATCCCCTCTGCACCATGAGGCCAGATCACAAATGTGTCATCCACATATCGGAGCCACAATGACAGTTTGTCCTGTGCCGAGTCGACAGCCAGTTATTCAAAATGTTCCATGTAGATGTTGCTAACAATGGGAGAAAGGGAGCTACCCATTGCCATGCCATCCTTCTGCTGGTAGAATCCATCATCCCTTGAAAGTAGGTGGTCCTCAGGCAGACATCCAGAAGTTCCATGATGGCTTCCACCTTCACGACAGACCATTCTGCCAACGTGTTATCATTATCCAGCCTACTTCTGATGACCTGAAGGGCTTCGTCGACTGGTACGTTGGTGAAGACTGACCACATTGAAACTGGCGAGCATATCCTGTCTACGGAGATTAACAGACATTAACAGTTCTATGAAATGGCCGGAATTCTTCACGAAGATACCAGATCTGCTGGCCAAAGGGCTCAGTATTTCTTGTAGGAAGCCAGCCAAGGCATAGCACGGGGAGCCAATTGAACTCGCTGTGGGTCTCAGTGGAATGTCTGGTTTGTGAATCTTAGGGTGTGGGGGCTTGCTGTGGTATGGTGTCAGCTTTTGCTTTACCTTTGCAGGAAGGGCAGTTTTATATTTGGCAAGGATTTGCTGAACTCTTCTCTCAACCCTGGCTGTCGGATCTTTTGCCAGGGGTTCATAAACTCCAGACTTCAGCAGGGTGTTAATCTTGTCCCTGTATTTTATTTCATTTAGCACTACAGTGCAGTTGCCTTTGTCTGCTGGCAGGATCCTGATACCTTTGTTGAGCCTCAAGGACTTCACAGCTTTCAACTCCTTCTTCCTTATGTTGGAGGTGGGTGACTTGGACTTCTGCAACATAGACCTGACCTTCCATCTGAATTCCATTCCTAAAATCTGTGGGAGTTTTGTAATCACCGATTCAACAGCACATGCCATATCTAAGTTGAAGTGTGGATTTACTATGGAAAAATTCAAGCCCTTCCTAAGGTCTGACTCCTCGTGGTCTGTAAGAGCGTACTCTGAAAGATTGAGAACAAATTTTTTAGAACCACTAGCTGGGTCAGACCCGACCTTGTCACGACAACTCTTGAGCATGGAGAACTTGTGAATATGGATTCCTTTTTGCTTATTAAAGATGTTTCTAAATGAACTTTCCACAGCAGTAAAGACTTGCTGTTGGTCTGAGCTACTAATTGATGACATGAGAAAATTCTCTAGTTGTTGGATCTCCTGAAGTTGTGAAGACTTAATCTTCCAATGAGCATGAATCCTATCTCTAAGGAGAGCCATATTGGCCCGTTGGGTAATCTTGAAAGAACGCCGACCACTATATGGCATCTTAACTGAGAGGCTCTTTGGAATAATGCCTAGGGATTTGCACCTCATAAGAAAGGTTATATGGTTCAGGGTTTTGGCCAAACTGATTTTTAGGTATTCTAATTTCCTAAATGAAGGGTAAATACCGGGTTCATACTAGTTACTCAGATAGACTTGAAAGGATTCTGACGATGGTATATACTGTACTTCTTTTGGCTTATTTTGGACGTCATCCATCATCTGGTATGTACTCGTAAAAGACAAAAGACCACGACGTTTCAGAGACTGGATCTGTCTCTTTAGTCATCAAAAGAAAAAAGAGGAAAAGCTTTTTGGCACGGTTTATATCCTGTATGTCAAGGGCATCTCTGAGAAGTTCAAGCGCATAGGGAACCAGTATAATATCAGGACTGTCTTCAAAGCTACACACACTTTACGATCTTCGCTCGTGAGAACAAGACCAAAAAGGGATCTTCAACAGACAGCACAGAGCGTCTATAGCATTCCCTGTGAATGTGGCAAAAGCTACATTGGTGAAAGCGGTAGACCGCTGGCTGTGCGAATCCGTGAACACAGGCACACTCTCAAGCAGGGTCTTCTAGAGAAATCCAGGTTGGCTCAGCATGCATATGAAGGTCACAGGGTAAGCAGGGATTAAGCTAGGATCTTGGAGGTTGAAAGTAACAGCAGATACAGAAAGTACAAAGAATCAGCTTCAGAAACAATGAATTTGGATTATGTATTATGTTATTGACAGAGATATGATCATGATTACAATCCTTTTTTAGATTTATCAACTTATCCATGTTATCAACAAAAAAGAAAACATTAAATTGATAAGATATATGCTGGGGATTTGTAACTGACATAAAGCCTATTTAAAAAGAAATATTATTATTAGCTTTGTAACAATTTCCTGATTCCTTCTTTATTATTTGCCATAGTACTTTAGTATGGTTCTTTGACCTTAGAATGATTTTGTCATTTTCTCTTTTTCGAGCATCAGATATCACTTTCTTATAAATTCTCTGATATTTCTTTTATGTAATTCAAAGTAGAAACAGAGACATCTTTCTTTTAACTAACGTAATAATTGCAGTCACTGTCTGGAGACTTTTATCCCTTTAGTAATCCAGCCTGATTTTTCCCTTTTTTTATTTGACACAAGTTTTAAAGGGAAGATATGCAAAAAGTACTTAAGAAACTTAGTTAAAAAGGAACTGTAGGCTCTATTTACATCAGATCGAGAATAAACATCATCCCATAGTTCAGTTTTTAACTGATTGTTAAAAATGGCAATACATCTTTTTGAGAAGAGTCTTTTTACAGCATATCCTGAAAAAATGGAAGGGCTATTTACAAGTATGTTCATGACAAACGCAAAATGGTCAGAAAATCCCAATTCCACAACCTTTGAGTGATAGAATATCTTATTCTTGATCATGACATCTATCATAGAACATGAATTAAAAGTGACTCTAGTTGGACATGAAACCGTATTTTGTAAATTGTTAGATAACAGTAAACTTAATACAGCCTTCTGATGTGTATTTTCCTCTAATAGACTGATATTCCAATCACCACACGGCACCAAAAACTGTCCCCTTATTAGTACCTTATTTACAACTTCATCTAACAGTTCAAGGAATGTTTCCTTGTTACTATTTGGGGATCTGTGTATACAAACAACTGTGATTTTGAAATCATGGAATAACACCATAGGATATATGGCCAGTACATGCAGGAAACATAGAAACACAGAAACAATTTCATAAGGGATTTTATATTGGAGTTGTTCTTTATTTTAACGACAAAACCTTCTTAGTGCCTCACAACTGTACATAGCCAGATTTTGTCCAGTTCATCTGGGTCGAGTTCTTTATTTTAACTACAAAACCTTAGTGCCTCACAACCGTACATAGCCAGATTTTGTCCAGTTTATCTGGGTCGATTAGGGTGTACTGTACTTTTTCCATTATACTGTGTATGAGGGGGGACCCAAAAATAACCGGAAACGACCTGTTGCGTGTGCATGCTTTGTAGTTACGAGTTGTGCTGCTAGGTGGTGTTAGCTGGGGGTCTCCCGCGACTGTTAGTGAGCTGGCGTCAGTCTGAGTTAAGTGGTTTGTCTGTGGTGCTCTGTTGTGTGCGTTCCTGTTTCAACCCTTTGGCGATTAGTGAGATGGCCGACCAGAAGGAACAAAGAGTGTGCGTGAAATTGATGAAGATCATCGAAAGACCATTGACCAACTTTCTGAGGAAACGAACATCTCATGGAGCACGGTCCAGCGAATTTTAACCGAAGGTTTGCACATGAGACGGGTGTCTGCAAAATTTGTTCCTCGCTTGCTCGGAGATGACCAAAGAGAAAACCGCGTGAATGTTTGCTGTGACTTGAAGAGTGAAGTGCAGTTTTCCCTAACAGAAAGCAAAATTTCACGCACACTCTTTGTTCCTTCTGGTCGGCCATCTCACTAATCGCCAAAGGGTTGAAACAGGAATGCACACAACAGAGCACCACAGACAAACCACTTAACTCAGACTGACGCCAGCTCACTAACAGTTGCGGGAGACCCCCAGCTAACACCACCTAGCAGCACAACTCATAACTACAAAGCATGCGCGCGCAACAGGCCGTTTCCGGTTATTTTTGGGTCCCCCTTTGTATGTTTAACTTAACATGGCCTTCTGTTATCAGTTTATGTGAATGATAATGTGACCATTAGCACTTTTAGTAGCCTCCAGAAAGGAGGTTCATGGCTCTCTGTAGCTGCAGCTGCCACTTTGGGGCATGCTGACCTGTGACATGAGTTACTGTAATTACCCTAATTTTGCATATATGAATATACTTGCAGTTTCAGAAAACATATTCTAAACATTGCATTTTAAGGAGCTGAATTTTAAATTGTACTATTTCACATTGCAGTTGGTGGCAGTGACATTTGTCAGCACTTTATATGGTGTTGTGTGCACAGTGGCAGAGTTGCAGCTAAGAAGACTACCATTACATTCATGGTGCTACTGTATTGTACCACTACTCATTATGCAAATTATCTGCAGTACTGTATACCAAGTTTTGCCCTTTCAAATTGCTAGACAGTGATCTTAAATGTACATTATTCATGATTTAATCGTGAAAATTCTGGAAGCACCAGCATCTTGCTATTTAAATTTCAGTCTGTCATTTGACTAAAATGGTAGGCATGTCTTGTTCAGAACTGAAATTAAAAATTTACATATGGGGAAGTACGGACAATCAGCCATCTGTATGGAGAGACTGTAGGCACAGGCTTGCTAATGGCATATGTCAGTTTGTTGAAACTTCATTGTGAGATGGGTGGAGCTGTGCTTTATGTTTAGGAGGTTCTTTATTCATATCTCAGTTCAGAGACTGGTGATCCTGATTGATGTTTTTTGTGGTTTTTCTTAGTCCCTCAAAGAAGTTGCCCATGTAATACCTGAAATTAGGTCACAGCCATTCCCACATCCTTTCCAATTCATTATTCTGTAATCAAACAAAAATATGATTCTATATACCCTGAGTTACTGATGGTGTCAGCGGCCTCCGTAGTCTAGGGGTAACGTTCTCACCTTATGACTCAAGGTACGCGGGTTCAAACCCGGCGGAGGTCGTGGAATTTTTAAGGGCGGAAAAATTCAGGGAACAAGTCCTCCAGGACTTTAAGCTGTGTGTCCCGTGTCGTAGATTTACGGCACGTAAAAGATCCTCATGTCTCTAGGAGACCTCTGAGCAAACTTAGGCGAAAGTTACCCGCCCAAGTAGTTTCCAATTCCTCCAGTAGATGGGGAAGTATCGGGGACCACTGCCAGAGACGTGGCCGACCTCTGGCAGAACAGGGCTGATAGCGAGCACCAGTACTGGAAGGGCATGGCGACTGGTAGAATAATTACACGGGGATGCACAATAGATCAACAACTGGTCGCAGTGCACATGGAAACCCACCCCCTCCAAAATACGAATACGAATACTGATGGTGTCATTAAATAAACCACAAATAAATAGGACACACTTTTAACTGAAAATGGAATTTTCTGTCATTAACAAGAATAGTGTTAGAGTAGTGTGTGACATGAAAAACAATGAGGAATTTATACTGTATGATATGTGACCATATTCTTATAAGCAGTATTTTAGCTGGCCCAAAGACACATCACATATTATTACATTATGGTGCTCAAAACATGTGTTGCAGTACTTTGATGCATAATAATGCAGGACATGGTTTTACGATTTAATTACTAATCTTTATTGTCTCTTCATAAATTAATAGCACGTGCTGTTTTATCCATCTGAATGTAAGACAAGGAAGTGACATATGAAGTAGAAATTAAAGCCTTTGCTGTACAGTCAACAGTTTTTGCAACTGTGCTTCACTTCACTGAATTTGCAGGATAAATGTGTTGAGCACTGTATTGAAATTTATCTTTTAATTTTGATAATATAAGAAGGCTAGATGGATAATACCACATTTCAGTGTTGGTTGGTACAGTTTTGAAGCTTTTCAGTCCTTGTGGCCTCCGGGGATTTCCATTTATTTCACTAAGTTCAAGATTCTCTAGCTGAATTTCTTGCATTCTCAGTAGTGTTTCCTGCAGGATTACACCATATTTGCAGTATTTTAAAGAATATGGTTGGGACAAGGGGTATAGGAATTAGATCCAGTATCATGTAGATTTCCAGGATTGGTTTGAACGGTTTATTGCTCACCAAAATATGTTTTTCTCACTGTGCAAGATATTGAGTCAAAGGAGTTACCATTCATTGTAATTATGTCGTAATATATATATATATATATATAATATGGTTGAGGTTGAACCTTTCCTTTTTAGTACATTGTGTTATCTTATATTGTCTCACTGCCAAGCTACATTGCATAATCATGTCAGTTTAAATGGTTGTCACTATCACAAGACCATGTTGGTTTATCATTGTTCATAATTTTTTAAAAATATTTTGATTGCAGAGAATGCATTAGCATGCTGATAGCAAAGTATATTCAGGAGGTATTGCTTTAACTGTGTTTCAGGAGTATAACCATGACTTTTCATAATAGTCCTAGTTTTTTTATAAGATATGTATATTGCAAATTTGACTTATGAGTTAAAAACATGTTATATGAAATCTGATGTTACAGCAGTGGGTGTTAAGATTGCTGTATTTAGGAATGTGATGACATTCCTATGAAGTGCTAGTACTGTACTTCTCTTGCAAAATATACTGTATCACATCCTAGAAGTCTGTGATCTTAAAACTGAGTTGGTACTTTACTACAGTCCAGTAAGCTGTAACCATAAAAATATATTAAATATGTTTTGATTTTCAGAAAGTGTATTCATAATATTAAAAATGTGAGAAAATACTTTCATGGTGTTGTACTTCACATATTAGGATATTAGAAGTTACAATTTTTATTTTTAAAAATTTTTATCTCATTGCTTTCTCTACCAAGGAAGCTATTTTTCTAGACCTAACAACCGTCTGATACTACAGAGTCATATATAATAATTCTTTGCTATCATTGTCCCTGGATATTTGGGGCTCAGCTGAACCATCAGATTTCATTCCCCCCTCCATAAATACAAGTGTATCATAAGGGTACGATCTTATTGTCTGGGGCACTCTTGACATTCATTGTTTGCATCACTTCATTGAAACCCTGTCCAGAATATGGCAGATGTTGTCAAAATTACTCACATTCTAGTTGTAGCCATCAGATATAAAGAAAATATGTATCGTATGGGTACAATGATTCTCTCTCTGATATGCTAGCATCCATCTTACTAGTGTGATTATACTCATTAGAGGGTTTAAACTGTAAGAGAAGTGGTATATAAGGAATAACATTTTAAATTACATTTGTGCTTTGCAAGAATGAATTTGCTTCTGAGATTTCTTATAATTCTAGTGCCCCCCAATTTTTTGGAACAGATGTGTTCAAGTTGAAGATTTTGTGCCAAGAGTTGGGGAAGAGCCATGTCAGTATATTTTTGAGACGGCAATGAAGAGATCTGGTGCAGATTTTAATATGATATATGTGTAACCATTGTACCTCATGCCGGTCAGAAACATTTGCTTCTGCAGCTGTCTCACAGTCTTGGATTCAAATGCTACAAACATTGTGTTCCATATAATTTAAATCACTGATATACTTATATAATATTAGCATTTACTTCAAATATTAATATTAATGTACTTCTTAATTTCCATCTAATTTTCAAGGAAAGGATAATTTACAGAATAGGAACTAATGGAATAACGTGGCAAGATTTTATATTTCTTAGAGTGTCTGTGCACTGTGGGTACATTGATGATCATATGGGGATGTTGAAATTTCTAGTTGTTTGCAGAAATTTATACTAGAGGTTACAGTATAAGATAAACATGCTTAGTTCTCAATTTGTGCATGTAAATTGTGAATAATGTCATCAGTACAGAGGAACCTTCATTTACAGCTTTGCCTATGGATCATGTACACATCTATAGTGTTTATTCTTCACGTTGTAAAATAACAGAGTGTAAGCTGAGGAGGACCTGGTGTTTCAAATGGGGGGAAAGGGTTAATGATGTTTACAGAAACATTCACTTATTCTGAGAACCAGTTGAACCTCACAAATAAGGTATTTGTGGGCAAAATGATGTGCCATTTAATGTTAAAGAAACATAGTTAAAGGATTAATTGGGTATGTTCATGTTCTTCCAGGTATCTGCAAATATCTTGAATCAGAACAACGTTGATTTCATGTCGTGCATTAGCAAGCAAACCATGAGCACATCCACATCCTATGCCAGGTCTGTTGGTAGTGTTACTCTGTAACACAATCTGGCTATGAGAGGAAAAAGGAATGATGAATTGTTCTTCCATGATATAAGTCCCAACTATTGTTTTCTTTGTCTGTGAGGGGTAGGTAGATAAAACTATAATTATTCAGAATGCCATATTTTGACATTCCTGGTGGACCAGATAGACCAGTATATCAAGTTGCAGATAGATCAAAAGAAACATAAGCAACAGCTTTAAGAATGATGTAGCAAAAATTGATCCACTATATTAAAAATGTGACTAATCTTTATTAGTGATGCAATGTACCATTGTATTGGTGGATCTGTATAGCCCAGCTGTCTGAGTGTTTAATTTTCTCAATATTAATTGTACCATTACCCCCTAGTTAAAATCAGCTGCCAGCCCCATAATACTAGGAAATTTAAAATTTGCTATTCCCAAATTATGAAACCACCAGCTTAGTTTGAGCAGAAATGCACAGGTAGAAAAATACGACAAATGCCTTTTTCTTGCAAAAGGGTGCTGTATTCAGATTCAGTGTATATGCATCATTTTCACATGTGCCTTGTTTTTGCAGCTTGCATAAAATATCACATGATGGTGAAGTCATGTCTGTCCATCTGTGTTTGTTTCTGAAACTACAGATAAAATACCACAGAAATTTAATATTGGGTACAACATTGGTCAAGAAAATTTAATTATGGTTCATATAGTTAAATATGAATAATGCCTTACATAAATCTCTAATTAAACATTACTGATTTTCACAGCAGTACATGAATATTAATTGTTGAAAAAATAGTATATGTGATTCAGTAAAGGTGTAATATTCATGGTTTAAATATATCATACATTCAGAAGATACAATACAAAGAACACATTCTGGAAAATATATTTACTCCAAATTTGAATACATCTTTTTAGTCTTTTACATGGTAGTTCTGAAATGAAAATCATGCAGAATTCGCTTGATACTTGTCAACTAGAGGATTATACAAGACATTTGATGGCCTGTAATCTACACATGTAGCGATATTAAAGATGAAGGCAGAATCATTTTCTGCCACTTTGTGTGGTATAACCCTTCAGATGTGTTGGGACTACACTATAGGCTGTTCACTGGTGATACAGGTGTACTGCAAAGTGTGATGGTAATATATTACGTGTACTTCACACCCCAACATGAGTTCAGAAGGTGAAAATAAATATCCAGCACCAGTACATTTAATATGTCAATATTTAATCAGGAATTAATTCTGGGTAGTTACAAGTCTATCCCAACTTATGTTTGAAGGGTTAGAATACTTCTAACATGCATAAACCTGTGCAACAGAAGCGATTTCACTGAACAGCCTTTCATGTCAGATGTGCTGTTCTGGTGTACAATTTGAAATACCACTAGCGTAAGGTGCTTTTCTAGATCATTCTGTGTATGACTCAGTTTTTATTGTTACTGTTACTACTGTTGTGACAAATGGGTTATTTTTATAGATTTTCTTTTATGTCTTTAGAGGAAATGGATATTGTCAATGGGATATGGTTTTATAAATTATGTGAATAAATAAAATTTTCACAAGCACTCTTTTGTTCATTTATTTCCAAGTACAAGGCAGAATACACTGCCATGAAGGTTTATAGAGCATTATGAGATCTGAAGTTTTCACAGCAATGAAGATTAATATTGTCGTCTTCTGGATTGTGGCACTGTGTAGTGTAACAGACTGCACCAATATTTCACATATACTGTCTTCTTCAGGGTAGAAGATGGATATCCACTTACCAGGGTACATGATGTGATCTCACAAGATGACAATATGATTAAATAAATAGTAATCACATTCAAGTTCAGAAGCCCAGTAGCCTGTCCTTCCAAACCAGATGCATGGACAGCAACTTATGGGAGGCAGGAGATATAAAGTTCTATCCCAAACAAGATCAATGGGGAGAGGAGGATGGCAGCTCCCTAATCAAGTGACAAGCTTCCCCATGAAACCTAAGAAACCCAGTGTCTTGCTGTGACTTGTTTTATATGACCCTATTATGGCCCACTTTTCATGGCCTTCATTTTCTCCTTCCTCTGAATTTCCGAACTCCCTCTCTTGTATTTTCTTTCCTTATTCATGTGTGTGTCTTTCCCCATACTCCTTCCAATTACACTTAAAACAGTAATGCTTGATAGCAACAACACTTACTGCATATTTTATTTCTTACTGAAAACCATCACAACACAACAATCAATAATAAGTGTGTAGCTCTAGGAGATACTTTTGCTACATGTTTCGGCCTTCAAAAGGCCATCATCAGGCAAATACATTACATTTTTGTTACTGAATTGCATGTCAAATATAGAATACAGTACTAGACTTCCAAGTATATATATAGTGGTATAAAATATAAATTACAGTAAATGTTGGAAGTCTTAAAATAACCAGTTACATAGTCAAAAGTTTAGTTAAAAGTTGTATATATGATGGTATCTGGAAGTTGGCAGTTGTAATCATTTATACAGACATATTATATACACAGTGGCTGATGTGGTGTTCAGAGGCCTGTTGTTATTATTTAATACAGTGGAACCTCGCTTAACGAGCATAATTCGTTCCAGAATCTTACTCGTAATGGGAAACAATTTTTCCCATATAAATTAATGTAGAATACGATGTGTTCCATTCCGAAAAAATACTCAAAAAATTTTATGTATAACGTTTATTCAAAGAAAATTATATATACATTGTTAAGGAGCATGAATCATCTTCATCTTTTCTTCTATGTGGAATGATTTGCAGAAAAAAAAAATTGAAATAATTAGTTTATCATTTATGATACACATCTAATTCTTTTTTACTAGAATGCTCTCTAGAGACATTTGTTTTTATCGACGCTTCAAAATTTGGTGAAAATGCGGCACAGCATTATCATTAAATAAATTTGTAGCACGCAGAGCCACTGCCTTATTAGGGTGATGCTTCTCGATGTATGATGCAACAGTTTCCCATGCTTTCAGCATTTCTCTTATTGCATCAGAAGATTGTTGCTTTGCTGTTACCTCCCCCTCCTCCTCTGACAAACTCTCCTCCACAACTTCTTGCTGTGGAACACAATGCAACTCCAAATCGTTGATGCAGACCGATTGTATGTGCGTGCTAAATCAGCCACGCTCACACCTCGTTCTAGCTTTTCAGTGATTTTACGTTTCATTTCTACAGTTATTTTTATTCTCTTATGGCTGTCTTTTTGCGGCTTTTTCTTCAGGGTACATTTTTGCAAGGGTTATTAAACTTTGCACAAAAAAAAATCACAAATAATATGTCTGAACACAAGTTTGGAAAAATGTGTGATCACAAGAGACACTAAGATGCTAGCAGAATGAGTGCTAAACACAGACTGATGTACCAAGCGCACAATCCGGGACTTCCCCTCTCATCACTTGTTATGCGAAATGTCGCTCGTTAAGTGAGTCATTTTTTTATGATTTGTTTTGCTCGTTATACGAATTACTCGTTATGAGAGGTGCTCATTAAGCGAGGTTCCACTGTATTTGATACTATTTGACAGGCAACTCTGCTGTGCAAATGTCCGATTTGATGGAGAGATGGATTACATCAGGCCTGATTATGGCCTTTTGAAGGCCGAAACGTGTAGCAAAAGTATCTCCTAGAGCTACTTACAAGTATTATTGATTGTTGTGTTGTGACGGTTATCAGTAAGAAATAATATATGATACATAACAGGATGCATTCACTGAAAATTACTGCATATTGTTCTAAAAAACCATATCCATGTAAATACAGCTGTGTTTCCAGAACTCTTCAAGTTCATAGCATACATATTCAGTGAACAGTGATTCTAAAGTGTTCAAGGCTAAAATGTATGTAAGAGTGGATCACAGTGAAATTAGTGTGACCAAGTATGGGTTCATAACTGAAACAATTTCCCATTTAAATATGAATGGGCTTTATGATTTACCAACTTTATCATCACGATTTTATATTACTAAAAATGTGCTTTTAATGAACACTACATTTCTTTGTTAATATGGGTGATCAGTATAGTGATGAACATGCTTTCTAGCACATCTCTGAGCTGTCACATGCAATATACTAAGATATCTCACAAAGAGGGTTCAACAAGAATGTATGTATTGAGGACTCTTGCCCAGATAAAAAAGGGACGTTATTTAAATGCGACTTTTACTCTGCAGATCACAGTTTTGTCTGTGTTGCCATACCTGATCAATGCACACAAACACATACACTTCACAAAACTGTACTGCAATGTAATGGAAGGTAATGGATGCATGAATCTCTCATATATTAAGATGACAATATTAATTCCTGGCAATGAAAATATCTTATTTTTCTGAACTGAAAAAGATGAAAGTAATGTATTTTAGAAATTACTGCAATTTAACTATGTTCATTCTTCTTAACTTACAGTATACCTAGCACAAAGACTGTTACATTTACAAGCAGCAAAGGAAATACCTAAATGCAATAATAAATGGAAAACCTAGCATAAATGGGGGAGAGAAAGTGTTATATAGATGAAGCAAAGAAATGTCCTTCTATAGTGTTTTTCACTTGAATTCGCACCTGAGTTTAATTTTACTGTTTGCAAGTGACAAATCCCAGCTGATAAGCAGCAGTTTATTCAGAAGCCATAAGACAACCATTTGCAGCTGAACTGCACTGCTGCAATTTCACACCTGTTTCTTGTGTAAAGTTCCATTCTTGTTGTCCAAATTTCAGGATACAGTTGCTGCAGAGTGTTAAATCAAAACATCCTAGGGATATTGCAAGAGAAAACATGCTCTCAAAAAATGTGGCTCTGCTTGTTGCCATGATGGTTTCTAGCTTAGCTTATTCAACCCTGAAGATGGAAGTAACATGTTCCTCTGAAACATCAGTTGACTTTCACCAAGTGACATGCCATTATATCCCAGAAGATGAGACTCTTCTGGATCTACATAGTTTGTCACCGAGAAAAAAAGAACAAGGCATACAAAATTGATTAACATAGTACTGTGAACAACTTTATTTTTGATGTGAGCTGCTATCTGCAGCTGCAGCTGTCAGAGCACAATACAACACACATCTAAATCACATATACTGTAGTGTTTATCAATTCGCAATTGATTTTGTGTATGAATATATTTAACAAAAAAAATCTGCCTTCAATGAAAACCAGCGCTCCACAATGCCGAATTTGGCACCACTCCATAGTCTATGTTTCCTTGTTTCCTCCAAGCCATGATATGTGACCGGTGCACTCCTCAGCCACAAATTCTTGTGAACTACATTACAGTGGACAAAATGTCCTACTTACTCTCTGCATGCCTGGAGCTGGAATTTTTTGTTTCCTCACTTCTTATCCTGAATTCTACGTTTATAGCAGTACTGTCATACGATATGATGCTAACATTCAAAATATATGGTTTTATTACACTTAAATTATCATTTTTCAGCATTCTCTCATATTTTTTGTGCATACAGAAACGTGAAAGTTTTGTTTCTTCTGAAAAAAATCAGTTTTCATACAAGATACTTCTATGTACTGTAGTCACCAGGTAAGCTGAGAGCTCACTCAAGGGGTTGCATGTAAAAATGTGTGGTGGCTACCCAGATGATGTCACACATGCACCAGTCTTGTACTAGTGTCCCTCTGCAAATGGGATACAGTACCTATCATTCATATAACAGCACTAAGTAACAGAACTCTGGGGCAATGTTGTGCATTAGGTATGCCACATGGCACTGACATGCTTTCCACAGTAACAGGCATGGAGCAAGCACCCAGGAAAACTGATGCAGACAGTACATTGCTATGTGATCAGAGATGTTTATGGCAGTGCAAATTAAAAAGAGTGTTCTTCAGGGTTATGACACAGTCCACTTTCATGGGTGGTTACAAACATTTTGCGAGAAACCTGCTACCTCCAATTTTAGGAAAAAAAGAAGCAATGGTTATTTGAAAATCAATTATGAAAATACACTGCATAATAACCCAGAAGACCACAATCTTACACTGCTAAGATTCAAACTTTTCAACATGTCATAACATTAGTTATCGGGCTAATTTTTGATTCGTAGCCATTCTTCAAGATTTAATATTGGACAGATCAATAGAATACACTGGAGTACAAAGCACTACATACAACTAAAAATTTATTCTTATGTTGAAAATACTATCTGTTAATGCAGTCAAATTTTATGAAGTGAGAAAAAATACCATAATACACCAGTGTGTTTTATGACCCATCTCAATGCTACTCCATCTGAAATGATACTCCTTATTCCACGTCATCTTCAGACATCACACCCACTGATGCGGCATTCTGTGCTACAATCCGCTGAAAAAAGAATAAGTGCATTTAAATCACCCTTTAAACAATTTATTACATCGAGATAAATGTATAAAACTGTGACCTTCTGATGAATCAGCCTGGGACACAATGTATGCACATTAACCTGTAACGTCCGAATGACACATATATATGACGCAAGCAGCAACCGGAGTTGGCCGAATGACACAAGACATGTGCACTCTTTGGGAGTGCTGACAGTTTGACCTTGGGTTTGAAACCAAAACAAACCTACGTGAGGTCATGTCAGTGGTTTATTCCTTAGCTCTGAACAAAGAAATCGTTTATCACGGTACTGGTTTCGATACTATTTACGTCTAGATATGACTGTTTATGACCTGGTCAGCCAAATATAGCCCAGCTTTGTTTCAAGAACTGATGAGGAAATATTCTTCTGTGCTTGCATGTGAGTGCTTCCAGAGCCTTCAAGGAAGTGTGATGCATGCAAGGATTGGTTTCCAGTGACGAATTATCAGTTAGGAAGTCAGTGTCGGATTGTCTAATATTTCTTTATCAGTTAAACAGTTAGTGTCAGACTGTCATATATTTCTTTGTATATTATTTTTATTTTGTGTCTCAGAAGAGGTATAAACCCATTGAGCCAGTATTACTTTGTGAGTAAAAGGCATCTTCATCACTGTGACTTTCGGTATCAGTGTCAGCCTGGCACTCTTCTTTTACTAATATTATAATTACTTTGCATCACTATTGTGCGAGTATTAGTAATAGGTGAGTGTGTTGCTTTGTCAATCAACATAATTTATTCGATTTTGTGGGAAACCCCCCTCCCCCNCACCAAAGGTACTAGACTTCACTAGTCCTCCGAGTGGAAGCAACAGATCAGCTGTTCCCAATATAAATGCACAGTCCTCTTGCTTTTCCATTTTCATTCTGTTTTTCCAACAAATATTCCTAATCTTGTTACAAGAAACCAACAGATATTTCCATCAATTTATCGCATGCCAAGATGCTCCAGACCCTTCTGTTCAACCACGTGACGTTACAAGTGAAGAGATATATAACTTTTTGGCAATAATTATTCAAATGGGCCAGGATCAACGGGACACCCTCAAAGATTATTGGTCAAGAGATGAGCAATACTACACGGCATTCTACCGTAGCACCGTGGTACGAGACCATTTCTTCCATATTTTGAGATTCTTACATTTTGAAAATAATGAAGCTCCTCCAAATCGATATGACCCAGAGTATGACAGGCTCTGGAAAATTAGAAAAATGTTTAACAATCTCAACAACAAATTTTGTGAACTTTACAATCCAGCAGAACGTCTTGCTGTTGATGAAGTCATAGTGTTGTTCAAAGGAAGAGTGATTTTTCGTCAGTATATTCCAAAGAAACTCAAAAGATTTGGTAAAAATATTTACAAGCTTTGCGATTTTTTGGGTATACTTATGACATGAGAGATTATTTGGGCAAACGAAGGCAACTTGTGACAGAAGAAATTACATCGACACATGGCATTGTTCTCCAGCTAATTCGAAGAGTGGAAGGCTTGGGACACAAAATTTACATGGACAATTATTTCAGTTCTCCTGCTTTATTTGATGATATTTTAGACAGGAAAATAAATTCATGTGGCACCGTTCGCAATGATAGGTGTGGAATGCCACAAGAAATTCGGCCCAGGTCAATGATATTGAAAAAAGGGGATATTGTTACAAGAGTCAAGAGGCATCTAAGTGTTGTTCGTTGGAAAGACAAGTGTGATGTGTATGTTCTGACGAATTTGCACCCTCCTCCATTGGAAGGCAACTTCCAAGATGAATCCGGCCATGCTGTCAAACCCCATGTAATTGAAGACTACAATGGACATGTGGGCTTTGTTGATAAATCTGACAGGATGGTAAACAGTTATGGCATTGCTAGGAGGACATGGAAGTGGACAAAGAAATTGTTTTTCCACCTTCTAGATATGACTATTCTAAATGCATATCTATTATACAAGTCATGTGGTGGAAAAATGACACAAAAAGTTCCGCGAAATATTGGTGCGGAATTTGATTCTACAGTCACGTGAGGCAAATATCACAGTCAGTGGCGTTTCTCAAGGGAGGCCAAGTTCATTTGGGGCCCAACTGAGTCGACTGGAGGTGAAACATTCACAACACTGGCCAACCAAAGGAAAACAAAGACGTCATATTTGTTCTCAAAATAAGAAGCGCAGAAGCACGCTCTACTACTGCAAAAAGTGTGGCGTTGTGCTATGTGTGGTGGACTGCTTTGAGAAGTGGCACATGCGTGTCACAGTGTGAGTTATCGTAAACTGTGAAGTGACACAGTTCAAACTCGCATACAGTCTGAACAAAATATTATTGTATATAGTGTGATTATATTTACAATATCACCATGATTCAAGGTTGAAGAAAAAACAATGGGTAAGTCCTTTGGAATTTCGTAACATATATAATAAAGATTATATTTTCCATTTCATGACAAAATATTCACAGTTAATTTTCATTTGTAAAACTTGCTCTTTTATGTATATGTAGAAAATTTTATTGTCTTTCAGATTCTTTTTAGTTCATATTTCTATGTTGCATAGAATGGAAAATGTGCATCTTTTTCTGAAAGTCTGCAATGATAATTAATTAGGGTGATTTAAATTCCGGCCATACAGGGCTGCTGGAAATTTAAAAGTCCATATGTTAAAGGTTAATATATGTATTATTAGCTGATCTACACACACTTAAAGAATAAACCATATAATCTAACCTACATGAAAAAAGTACAAACAAAAAACTGTATTTCAGCATCCTGTTGCACATCTTTAATTAAATGTCTATGCATTTAGTCTGTCAATAATGCAACAATCATTCAAATAATCAACATTCAACACCAACACATGTTTCGGCCACACAGAGCCATCCTCAGGTGTTTCGATGTGTCTAAACTGTTACACTGTTTTCATGCGTGCAAAAATTGAGAGCTGCAGTCCACTTAAATCAAAATCTTTCATAAAATCCTATCCACCTCCTAAGGGGCATTGTGCACTTGTTTAAAGCTATGTGATGTGTGTATTTCAGCAGCTACGTCTGTGATCTGCAATCTACAAATTGCCACATATTATTATTGTTTTCTGATTGTTATTATTTATGTTATGTTGATTTGCTTTATACTTACATGCCCCTTTTTTGTGTGTTGTTCCCTCGGGCATCATGTGGTGTTGTCTTCACTGGTGCAGGTGCAGTGTGTTTGTTCCCGTATTTATATGCCCCAGCTGCGAGGAGTGGGGAGAGGTTGGGGAGGGTATAGTGTTATGTTGTGTAATTCTTGTATAATACTTCAAATATAAGATTGTGTATGTCGATATTAGTGTCGTTCATATGTATATTTTCTTTATTTGTTTTGTAAATATATTTCTTGAGTGTATTCAAATATTTTCCTTTCCTCCCCGTTGTTATGATTTCCATTGTATCTGTTATTGTGTCATATGTGTGTCCAGTGTTCAATATGTGACTTGAATTTTAGTGTGCATCAAAACAGTGTAACAATTCAGACGCACTGAAACACTGTCTTTGTCCAAAACATGTCGTGTTGGTGTTGAATGGTGAATGTTGTAATGACAGTTGCATTATTGAAGGACTAAATACATAAACGTTTATAAAGAAACTATATGGAACCTAAGGAAAGTGGCACAACAGCTCATCCTTTCAGTCTATGTCGTATCACTACAACAAGCAATAAGAGATAAGTGTTGATCTTGAAATGAAAGGTATTAATGGAAACTGGTATACAGATCAATAACCACATCTTCATGTTGCACCTTCACAGTTTAACCTTTAACGTACGGACTTTTAAATTGCCAGGAGCACCCTGCGGCTGGCATTTAAATCACCCTGATTAATTCAATTTGCAAACCATCAGAAAAAAATCCATATTTTCCGTTCTATGCAACATAGAAATAAAAACTAAAAACAACCCGAAAGACAATAAATTTTTCTACATGTACACAGAAGAGCAATTTTTACAAATGAAAATTAACTGTGATTATTTTGTCATGAATTGCAAAATATAATCTTTATTATATATGTCATGAGATTCCAAAGGACTTATCTGTTGTTTTTTTTTTCAGCCTTGAATCATGGTGATATTGTAAATATAATCACACTATATACAATAATATTTTGTTCAGACTGTACGCGAGTTTGAACTGCGTCACTTCACAGTTTTATGATAACTCACAGCCTGACGTGCGTGTTCAACGTCTCGAAGCAGCCCAACGCGCATAGCGCAACTCACGTCTCGAAGCAGCCAAACAAACATAGCGCAATGTCACACTTTTTACTGTAGTAAAGCGTGCTTCTACGCTTCTTATTTTGAGAACAAACACTTCTTAGTTTCCCTTTGGTTTGCAAGTGTTGTGAATGTTTCACCTCCAGTCGACTCAGTTGGGCCCCAGGTAACCTTGGCCTCCCCCGAGAAACGCCACTGACCGTGATATTCACCTTGTGATATTCAACTTTGAGACTTGGTGATACTGTAAATATAATCACTCTATATACAATAATATTACTGTAGGCGAGTTTGAACTGTGTCACTTCACAGTTTCAGTTCACAGTCACTTCACTATGATAGTCACACTGACACGCATGGCACTTCTCGAAACAGTCCACTTCACACAGAGCAAAATCACACTTTTTACAATAGAAGAGGGTGCTCCTGCTTTTCTTATTTAGTGAAACACATGACAACATCTTTGTTTCCCTTTGGTTGGCCAGTGTTGTGACTTTTTCAACTCCAGTCAAATCAGTTGGGCCCCCTGATAAATTTGGCCTCTCCCCCAAGAAAAGCCACTGACCGTGATATTCGGCTTGCACAATTGAAGAATCATCTTGGTTGAGGGGGGTTTCTAGCAAATTCGAATAAATTATGTTGATTGACAAAGCTACACTCTCACCTGTTGGTAATATTCGCAAAATAGTGATGCAAAGTAATTATAATACTAGTCGAAAAGAGTGCCAGTCCAACACATACTGAAAGTCGCAGTGGTGAGAATGCCTTTACTCATAAAGTAATACTAGCTCTGTGGGTTTATACCTCTTCCAAGACGCAAAATAAAAATGATATATAAAGAAATATATGACAGTCTGACACTGACTTCTTAACTGACAAAGAAATATTAGATAATCCAACACTGACTTCCTGACTGATAATTTGCCACTGAAAACCGATCCTTGAATGCGTCAGACTTCCTTGAAGGCTCTGGAAGCACTCACATGCAAGCACCGATAACTATTTCCTCATCACTTCTCGAAACAAAGCTGGGCTATATTTGGCTGAGCGGTTCATAAACAGTCATATCTAAACGTAAATAGTATCAAAACCAGTACCGTGATAAACAGTTTCTTTGTTCAGAGCTAAGGGATGAACCACTGACATGACCTCACGTAGGTTTGTTTCGGTTTCCAACCCAAGGTCAAACTGCCAGCACTCCCAAAGAGAGCCAACTCCGGTTACCGCTTGCAACGTGTATACTTGACATTCGGACGTTAAAGGTTAAAACAGTGGAACTGTAAGTATTATGTACCTGACCAACTGAAGGAAGGCGCTGCAGCAAAAGATGGAACACTTGAGGAGGAAGCGTTTGTTGCAGAACTTGCAGAAGTTGATTTGGTTGCCCACAGACTGCTACTGCATTACCAAGATGCTCAACACCACCCTCCAGATCCCCTTGAGCCAGCAGCTCCTCACCCAGTTGTACCTATAAAAATATATAGTACGATGAGTCTTTAAAGGATAGAGAATATTATTTAATTATTCAATTATTTCTACCTATTTACATAGGAACATCATTTTAGTAAATCTGGCTGCAAGTCAATCTGACCTGAATGCCAAATAATATGAAAACCTACAAAATTGCATATCTACAGTTTAATAACTTTATTGAACTTTGAGCATTATTTTTGCCTCATGATGGTGAATTATAGCCAGTACACATAGTGGAATAAGTAGAAGAAGCCGTAATTGAGAAACTCAAGTTTGTGATGGTGTAACCTCAATTAATGCCCAGCAGATATTAATTTATGAGGAATACCAGAAGATAAAGTGTGATAACACTGAACAGAAAATTTTCTTGCATCAAAACAACAGCTTTATGCCCACAGAAATTTTTCTTCAAGACTTGAAGCCAGCTTACTACATGTCAGATCTTCAACAATACTCCATAAAAGAATTTCCATGGTAATAATGTATACTGATTACTCATTAGGCATGTGGGATGTTGTGTTACTGATTTTATGACACATCTCAAGATAAAGTACACATCTTGTACTACTGTTAACAGTAATTTAAGCAAGGGTTTCACTTCCAGTCTGGAAGCAGGACATAATAAGTAAATTCAGAATTCTGCTGGATAGACTTGTTGAAAAGTGACCATTTGCTAGGCACAAACAGGTATGACAGGATACTATTCAATCGTTTAACTCAGACAATAAACTGCACAATGAGGAGCTTCATTACTTGTGCTCTTCTCCAAGTATAATTAGAGTGATCAAGTCAAGGAGGATGAGGTGGGCAGGGTATGTAGCACAAATTGGTGAAAAAAAAAATGCACATAGGATATTGGTGGGAAAGCCAGAAGGAAATAGACCACTGGGAAGACAAGGCATAGGTGGGTGGTCAATATTAAAATGGATATTAGAGAGATATGGTGGGTGGTATTGACTGGATTGATCTGGCTCAGGATAGGGAGCAGTGGAGGGCTTTTGTGAACATGGTAACGAAACTTCGGGTTCCATGAAATGCTATGAATTTTCTTGAGTAACTGCAGATTTGGCTTCTCCTCAAGAAGGGCTAAACTCCATAAGTAAGTAATTCACACAGTACTTGGTGGTGGGTTTTTGATTAGCAGTGCTGAAACTTCGGGTTCTAATAAGAAGGCAAATTTTTGGGGGGAGGGGTCAAGATATGTGGCATGAAGTTGTACATGGCTGTGCCATAGCTCAGGTGGATAGTTGCTGGATTTCCACCATGGCAGCCTGGGTCTGAGCCTGATTCAGATTATGTAGGATATGTGCTGGACAAAGTGGCACTGGGGCAGGTTTCTCAGAGTACTTCGGTTTCCCCTGCCAATCTTCAGTCCACCAATTGCTCCAAAATCACCATCTATCATCTGGGCCTGGTACAATAGGGCTGCAGTATCACATGGGCTGTCTCACCCCACTAATAATAATAAGCTGTACATCAAGCATCTTCAGCCCACCAATGCAGTGTAATAAAATAGAACACACTTACTTCTTGAAGGAAGAATCTCTGAACAGCCTCATGATCTTTTAGATCTGGAAGTTTTGTCCCTGCAGATTTTGTGACAGCTCGTCTAGCTTTCCTTCCTGTCAAAAGAAGATGCAAAAATCACAAAATCTTCGGATACTTTTCCTTTTATGGCCTAGTGTTTAACTAAAGCATAACACAGACGGTAGTTTGTAAAGTCATAATGTAGAAATCACCTTATAGTTCTTGCTCATACAGTCAAAATCAAAACTGTTCTACAGAAATTCTGAACTCCGATAAACCTTTTTTTAATTACGTACGTTGATTATATGACGGTGCAGTTTCTGAAAGAAATTTTAGGTCCTAATACTGGGACATGGGTTTAGGAATGTTATATCTAATACAATTTCACTGCTTTTGTGTTACACAGACCTACCTTAAACTCGTTCGCATAAATTAAGATAAACGAATTAATACTCACTTTCTCTCAATTTCTTCTTAAAATTGGGATCGCTTCTTCGCTTCCTGTCAAAATATATGCAGTATCCAATAAACAGTGTTCCACATATACCCGCAGCAATACCTATGGCTGCTTTTGAAACCATTGTCATATTGAGATGTATATATATTTACGATATTTAATGTTACAATACTTTTATAGCGTGTCCATAACCTCCTCAACACTAGACCAACTCTGAGATTACACAGATGACTAGGTAATCACTGATCACTAAATACAGTGATCTACCAGCAGGAAGATGCCGTGGGCAAGTGATCCGTTGATGTCACGGATTCCTTCGTGTTCCTTACAGTGTGGGTTGTCGTGTAAACTCCTTAACCCCCCCCCCCCTTTCATCTTACATTCGCTTCCCGACCAGCGCGCCGCGCCATCTGGTGGTCACATGTCACGATTGGTCACGACCGGTCACGACTGCCCATTAACGACGCTACTTAATACTGAAGATACTGAAGAACCTGCAGAACACTGAAGAACACTTGTGCATGATGTTGATCATGTAGTTTTAGTTGTTATCGGTTGTGATTGTTTCTTATGATCTGGTCGTTCAAATGTTCAGATTCCTAGATTAGAACGTGTAGATGGAAAATGTAAATAATGTGCGGAAGAACGGCATGGTACGTAAATGTGATATTCAGTAATTTACATAATACATGCGTTATGCTTATGGTGAACCGATATCTTGTCGATTGAAGTTTCCACGGGGTGGGCAATGAAGAACGATGAAGAACGTTGTTTACTGGGTCTATGTAGTCCTGTGGAAGTCAAGCTGCGTTTCGGAAACATGAAGTATGAAGCAGACAGGGAGTAGAAATGAGTTTCTTGTTTATATTACTCCGCGTCCGTGAATATGGATGCAGTATGGTCTGAAATGTCGGCTGTCTTCGTCGTGCAACACGGCGTTGTATTCCAGAAGACAGGACTCGTGAGCTACCATCTGTATATTAATGCATATCATCATCGTCATCATCATCATCTTGATGTGCATAGAGCAAGAAGACGAAAGTCAAACATGAGATGATGAGGTTTTTGGTGATTTTTTCAGTTCGATCATGCAGATGCTAGCATAGCACCCTAAATTATGCCATTGGGTACTGCCTTCTACCTCAGTTTCAATTAATTATTCACTGTCATACAGTCACTCAACAATCACACTTTCTAATAGTGTTGTTAAATAAACTACAAATAAAAAAAATTCTGTGATTTTAGTCCGCTAGAGAACTATACAGACCAAGTGACTGCCGCTTGTCGACGAAGTTAGTGCCAACTTTTGCGGATAGGGGATGTCGCGTGGTCAGCGCAACGAATCCCTACGGTCGTTAATTTCGGTTTTCTAGACTGGAGCAGCTGTTTCCTTGAAATAGCTCCTCAATTATCCTCACGAGGCTGAGTGGACCCCGTTCCAGACTCACTACTTCTCAGAAAAATTCTGGCAGCCCCGGGAATCGAACTCTGGATCTGTAGCCAGGAACGCTGACCACTAGACCACAGAGGTGGTCTAAATAAACTACAAATATGTAAATAAATATATGTTGATGTTTCAAATGTAAATTCCTCTGCAACATTAAGTTAGGTGCAAGATGTTTAGTGTGGAGTGTTTTGCAGCACTTTTCCCAAGACAACAGAATCATGAATAGCTGGACAGAAAGTAGTTTATTGCTTTAACTGACAGTGATGATAATATAGCATAGTCACCCTCCAAAGCATGAAATATTTTGCCATGTGATAGATAACATGTGCAAGTTTTGAGGTTCTCATGTAGGTGACATTCAGATTGACATCATGTGGTCCACAGGCAGATACAAATATTTTGGAGGAACATGCCCCATCTTCAGGTATGAAGTTTGTAAAAGGACCATCTTATTTATGTTTTGTCTCATCATTTCATTTTTCCTCTTGAAAACAATATTGTGGCCCTGGAAATGTCTGTATTTTCTTACACATTCCACTGCACACCTGTGATAGAAAATGAATGTGTACTTTATAAGGCTCATTTTACTACTAATCAGTAACATGACCACCCTTGTAAGTTGCCTTTATAACCTTGCAAATTCCTGAGTTTACATGCTTGAACCCTGAAGATGGAGGCAGCACATTCCTCCAAAACAATGGTATCCATCCACGAGAGTACAATCTGAATAATTACAGAGAGTTATAAAATACCGTTCTGTGGACAAGGAAATATACATTATTTATTTATTTACTTCATATCCATGGACATAGGATACATGATATAGGACAAGTCAAATACTTTACAGTTATAAATAAGAATGATAATGATAAAATAATAATATAATAAATAATATAATGATATAATACTATACTAAGATAATACAATGATGATTCTAATAACAGAACTAATATAATCATTTAACACATGACACCGCTACGCCTTAAGACCTGATCCTTCTATCCCGGCACAAAATACCCTTGTATCCTTGATCTTGTTCCTGTAAGAAAAAAATACAGAGTAGGGCAGTAGGCATTCCTATAACATTACCAATATTAAAATCTACAAGTTGATTATTCTTGAAATATATTGTGATGTGTTGCGCTATGGAGGACGCCCCGCCAGCGGTGATGTGCTGAGCGGAGCCGAAGTGAGCCGAGTCCAAACAGCGGTTGCTAGAGGTGACGGTAATAAACAGCAGTGCCCATTACATACCAAGTAAACACTGCGACTATATAAGAGAACTGCACTGCCTACGAAGACAGTTGGAATCTAGCCAGTTAGAGTTACGAGTTAGCCAGCAGTGAGTCAGTTAGTTACAAGTTAGCCAGGAAGTCAACCAGTCAGTTGTAGTCTAACATTCGCAGGCCAAGTAATTGTAATATTGCAGATAGCAGTAATTGTGAAATTGTGAATTGTGTGATTGTACGAGCGAGTGTGAAATAAAATTCGCTATATCCAATATGGCGTGAAGTTATTAGTTGCGTTGTACACCCAACACGTGACAATATGTTTACAAGTGATTAAACCTAGGATTTGCCCCCAAACAAGAGAAACTCGTCTATATTATGGAAACAATGATCAAGTAGGAATGTCTTCAAAGTCTTTTTAAACTTGTAAAGTACTGGTATCTCTTTAATATATTGTGGCAACTGATTTAACATGCGAAGTCCAATATTATTGAAATTGTTTTTGAATAGACTCATATTACATGGCACCATGAACAAGTCCTCTCTTCTTGTATTGTGTGAGTGTATTTCTGAATTGGTTATGAAAACATTCAGATTGGTTTTTACGTAAGCTAGAATTTCATATATATATGAGGGGGTACCCAAAAGAAACCAAACTTATTTATTCAAATTTTAAGCACAAACCTTCAATCCCCTTCAAAGTACTCTCCACTTACACTAATACACTTGTCTAGTCTTTTATTCCATTTTTCAAAACATTGTCTAAATTCATCTTTTGAGATGCTTGACAGCGCCTCCGTTGTGTTTTTCTTCACCTCAGCAACATCAGCAAAGCGGTTTCCTTTCATGTCTCTTTTCATTCGAGGAAACAAAAAAAAGTTTTGATCATTTCGGGACTCTTCTTTCAAAGCACAGCATGCTTCCACG
>NW_019723298.1:656602-682085 GCF_002891405.2 Cryptotermes secundus
GGAACGTCGGTTAACACCACATATACACGGTGCCAAATCCCAGAAGACTGCTTTCTTCATAGTCACCGCTGTGAAAGCCTCAAATCTTACATATTTTACATAATTTATTTGCTAGTTGTTGAGTATGTACAGTCCACCTTAGATTCTTATCCAACCAAACTCCCCAAAATTTTTTATGTTCTGTATAATTGATGACTGTATCTAGAGCTTTATTGATGGGCATTCGACTTGTATTTTTTGAGGTTGATGAAAGGATATTGCTATTGTTTTTTCTTTATTAATAATTAATCTATTCCTTTCAAACCACTCTGTGAATGCATTTATTGTTTGAATTATTTTTCCTTGGGCATCATTAGCACTATTTCCTGTTATAAGAATACCAGTATCGTCGGCAAAAAACGTTGGTCTTCCATGTTCAATGCTGGCTTCTAGATCATTGATATATAGCAAAAGCAACACTTGTTCGAGAACAGAACCTTGTGGGACTCCATGTCTTATGGGTCTCTTTCGCGAGAGATAGATAGTAATTTCATTAGTTTCTTTACATCTGTATGTACAAGGTGGTTCACATATGACCAGGACTGATTTGTGAGCAAACAAGCTGCACTGCGCAGCAGCTGTGCGACCTTGAGAGAGTGAAGCCACAACCTCCACCCTCCCTCCTGTTCGGGTTAGAACCTGTTCAGTCCTGTCTGGGAGTTGCTAGAGTGATGAGCGTGGAACAACGCATTGTGATCAAATTCGTCTTTGGAGAAAATGTCTCGTCCGCTGAAATTCACCACAGACTGCAACAACAATATGGGGAGGAGCGTCTCTCATGGACCCATGTGTTTGAGTGTTGTAAGCGCTTCAGAGAGGGCAGAGAACACATGGAGAACGAACTGCATGATTGTCAGCCACGAACATCCATCACTGAGCCAAACACTGATTGTGCAGATGTGCTTATTCGTGAGAATAGGTGCATCACTATCAAGGAACTTGGAACAATGCTGTCCATCAGTGTTGGTAGTGTAGAAGACATTGTAAAATATCACCTGCACTATTGCAAGGTGAATGCACGGTGGGTACCATGCACTTTGATGGACGTGAACAAAATGGTGTGCATGCAAGCTCCCAGTCATCTCCTATAGCAGTTTGAAGATGAAGGTGATGCATTTATGAAGTCTATAGTGACCACCAATGAAACATGGGTGCACTACTTCATTCCCGAGTCCCAGCAGTCATCACGCGAGTGGCGGCATACCAGTTCTAAACTGAAGAGAGCGCGGAGGAGCCATTCGGCAGGAAAAGTGATGGCAACATTCTTCTGGGACTGGTAGGGGGTTATCCATGTAGACTTTCTGACAAATGCCAGAACAGTCAATGCAGCTTATTACTCAGACCTCCTGGCAACAGGCATGAAGGAAAAGATCCGATCCAAGTGGAAGACAGGTGGAAAGGGGGTAGCTTTCCTTCAAGACAATGCACGCCCCCATATGGCCAAAACAACAATGGAAACCCTCCAGAAATTGAAATGGAACCTTCTGACACATCCACCATATAGTCCTGATTTGGCCCCATGTGATTTCTACCTGTTCGGAAGGATCAAATCAGACTTGCAAGGCGTGTGGTTTATGGACAACAACGCCATCATCCAGACTGTTCGGGAATGGATACGCCTCCAACCACAAGCCCTTTTTGAAAAGGGCATCAGGATGCTTCCAGAATGTTGGAAAAAATGTGTTGACTCCGGAGGGGAGTATGTTGAAGACTGACATGTGCAAGGAAGTGTTTGGCAGTTATGGTTAAAAAAAATCAGTCCCAGTCATATTTGAACCACCTTGTAATTTCCACATTTTATTCCCCGTTTTCTAGATATGATTGAAACCATTTCGGTGCAACCCCTCTTATTCCTATTCTTGTCATCTTCCTTAGCAATATATCATGATCGACTGAGTCAAATGCCTTTGACAGATCCAGAAATATCCCTATACTTATTTCCCTCTTATCCAATGATTTGTAGACCCTTTCTATAAACTCAGCATTTGCAGTACTGATCACGTACTGATATATGAACAGGTGAGCTGGGTGGGTTTCAGCTCACCACTATTTGCAAAGTTTTATGTCCAAGAATGGGTCCACAGCTGTCAGCCTGACACAGGAGTTATCTTGTACACTGAATTTGTTTCAGAATGACAAATCTCTGTCATTTGCCACAATGAAGAATGAGGTGAACAGTTTAACACCCCCCCCCCTAAAAATTTGAATTCTGTTGAGCAAATTCAGATTAAATTTAATGAAGTTATGTGTAAGTGACTGAGTTTTTAGATAGTGCAGCATAATGTCTTGCAGAAAGATGGTGAAGATGCATGTTGGCAATTGGTTTAAGCATGGTTGGCTGTCCTTTGTTATGGCCATTGATTTTATAAATGTGTGTGCTCACAAGTGAACATCCATGCTGTAAATGATCAAACGTATTGTCAGCCAGATGTTTAGACATATATATATATATATATATATATGGGAGATGGTTGTTCCAAATGCTATTATGCTGGCTATTCTGAACGAGGTTTTTGTTGCTTTTCCACAGTCCCTTCGGAGAAATGCTGGAACAGTACCTTTAGTAGGCCATGACTGCTTCGTTCAAGGTGTTTTAAAATTATTTATTTGTTAAAATCATTATTTGTCATTCATACCACCCATGGGAGTAAAGGGCAGCCAGTGCATAAGGCTGACAACCTTGCTGCCATATGTGAGTTGGTTGTCTAAAAAATGTGGGAGCCTCAATGTCTCAAAACCCTATGGGCCTCCATGGCCTGTTGTAGGGATAGCTTTACCTTTTTTTTTTACCACCCTTTGACAGTATAGTCAGAGATACTGACAGCATTGTAAAACTAATCTAAAAAAGAAGAAAAACGTAATTGAATAAACCTCATAAAATTGTTATAAATATTAGCCACAATTTTTTTCTATAGTCACCCATTAATATGTAAGTGTGATATGCCATTCTACTTTAGAACATTTGACTAAAGCAGTAATAGTCTTATGTTTACTGTTTTTATTGTAGCTCACTGTGTGCAGAAGATGTGCAGAAAGCTTGCAGCTTTAGAGGTAAAAACTCTGACAAGTATCAGCTACCAAACTGGGCCAATAATATCAAAAACAGGCAGCAGTACAGACCATCATACAATGTTGCTCCAACAGATGTCACTCCTGTCCTCGTGTCTGGCTCTCATTTCAGTGGTGAATCTGAGAGAATGCTACAGCCTATGATGTGGGGTATGGTCCCATCATGGCATAAGGTACAGCATGTCAGGAAGTACTTTTAAAAATCTGAAATGCTTGATGAGGTACTTCTCAAACATATCTTCATTGGCTGCATCCTGTTGTGTGTTCCAGATATATATAGGAATTATGTTAACAGATTCACTAACTCACCAAACTTGTCCTGCTTATAACATCTTGGTGCAGACCGCACAGAAAACACCGCTCCTCTATTGCCCTGCAATTGTTTCAGCCAAAACAAGCTTGTTTGTGGTGCCGTTACTTGGCATTTGCCGTTGTATAGTTGCTTATCTTATGGTTGTTGTCTAGCAATGGGTCTGTGTACCACAATATAATAACAGTAACAGCTACAGTAAGAATAAGACTGGTACAGTATTCAATCTTTCATTATACTGATAACCAGTTTTTATTTACTTTCTGAATCGTTAGGCTAGTTGTCAAACTTCCCCCAGTTGGCATCTAGAGTCCTGTGATATAATTGATAGTTGTGTGAATTGGACCGTCAACACAGCATAAAGAAGGATACCTTCAAGGTGGAGACAAAATAGCTGTTGAGGTGTCTCTTACTCAATTATTGTAAGCAGATGTATTTTACATGTTTCGACCTTTACTTAGGTCATAATAAGGCAAATTACATAAAACATAAACTAAGTTATTTGAATTTAGTTGCCCTAATATGGATATGGATCCATACTGTGCAATTTCCTGTAATTTTGTTTACTGATCCATTGCTTAGAAACAGGTTATTTTGTTTCATGTGTGTTCATTTTTGTGGGAGCCTGCTTGCAGAGATGTTGCCTAACAATGAACTGTTCCGGCTTTCAGGTGTCATATCACATTATATACATGCATACTACAGGGTGTATACAAAAGTATGTACTAATGGGTGGTTTGAGGAATTTTCGAGGGTAATTCTGACTAGACGTGATTTGGGGTTTACATGCCATCTTTGGAACATTACCTCTGCATAAGATGTGTTTCCGCTGTATTTAAGGTAAAGCTCTTTCCAGTGTCAGATTTCATAGAAGCTCATTCAGCAGTTCTGAAACTGTGATGGACCAGTGAGGCTGAGGATGTTGTTGTCTATTTTATCTTGCTAGTTCTCTGGAGGCGGGCAGTGTGGTAGGAGGAAGTACTGTTGCATGGGATACATTTGCAATTTAATCAACAGAACCTGTAAGGTTGCTTTTTGTCCTATTTCACAGTGTATAATTTGCCCAGTCTATGTGGGCCAAATTTGTTTTAACTTTGTGCATTGGTATGAAGTAAAATGACATAATTCATGATACTGTAAATTGTCACATGATTTCTGTTATATCCATTAGGGAGACTACAGATCACATGGACTATCAACAAACAACTGTCGTTTAGAAGGTTTACTAAGTTCTAAACTATATTCAAGGCCATTCAGCAAGGGTCAGCGATGTGTTGTCGTGTGTGATGGCTTCTATGAGTGGCAGACTACTAAAGGGAACAGGAGTAAGCAGCCATACTTTATCTACATGCCACAAGATGAAGGGGTATGTTTTGTGTAATTTAACAGTCTGGGTCTTTCTTTGAAGTTCTCATAGAAGTTTTAGCTTTTTATTGCTAAACATACATCATTGAAAATATTGTCACGTGTTTCAGTGTGACTATAGATGGTGTTTAGATTAGTGACTTGGTTTATTGACCACTTATAAATGCAACTCATAACTGCAAGTAACTATAACAGCATCCCTGGTTTATACAGTGATTAGTGATTTGGTTTATTGACCACTTATACATGCAACTCATAACTGCAAGTAACTATAACAGTCTCACTGGTTTATACATTATAATGATCGGTGTAACTGCAGCGCACAAATTATTCTACACTTTCACTAGCCGTTTCCATTTAATGTAACCTGACAGTGTCCAGTGCTTATGGCCTTACTGTCTGGCGAATATCCCACAACTGACTAATTACTCCAATTTTTGTCCCGGTTATAATCCCTCAGAATGGACCGCGTAGAAAACACTGCTCCTTATTGTTGTATTTAACAGCTCATCTCTTTACACTACATTTTGGGGGACGATTGCAACCTCTGTCTCTGGTTCTGTTGTTTTGTTCTCAGTGCTGCCCAGATGGAATGGGGTGTCCAAGCTTAGTTTTAGTAAGAAAAAGCTGAATATCCAGAAAAAGTATTTAATAACAGTTAATAACAATATATAAATATAGAAATAAATAAAGACTCAAATATGCATCTGAATCTATGCCCTTGACCGCCTTGGTTGGGCTACACTGAAGCCCAGTACAAAAAATATACATAAGGTAGTCACATCCTAGATTTAGAATATGGCCAGACTTACGTAACATTGTGAGACAACCCAGATCACAGTGTTACTCCATTATGTATTGTACAACAATACTAAATTGGCCAACAGTGAACCCAAACAAATACGTGGTGCTATCCATAAGTTCCCAAAATATATTAAAAACTATTATGTCTTACCTGGATCTTATTCTGCACTATCACCTTCAGAGTAGTCCTCTTTGGTGCGCATACACCGATCCCAGCATTTCTGCCACTTTTGAAATGCATCCTGGAAGTCTTTCTTTGTTAGGGTGTTCAGTACCATCTGCGTTTCCACATGAATTTCCTCAACTGTATCAAACCTTCACCCCTTCTTCAAACTCAGTCACAAAATGGGCAGTACAAGCCCAACCACTAAATAAAATAAAACCCAACAAAGCCCTTGTTGCAGCATTTGGTTTGTTGCCCTCAATGGCTGGAATAGGAATCCAAACAGAATTCAGAACATTCAACCAAAACAGAATTTCACCATCTACCTCACCAGGTGCTGGTGAATGAAAGATCACCTTCTAACTCTGGCTATTTATACGGAAGGGTTTCCTCCTAAAAAATTGGAGAAAGCGAGAATAATGTGGTACATGGAATTGTGCGATAACGGTAAACAAGTGACAACATGGGGGAGGGATGAAGGAGGGAAGGATACTGAACCAAAATGGGCAATTCCTGGGCCATCCAAATGTGAACATGGCTCAGTATTCATTGTTGCATGCACAGCCATCTGCGTGGACTATGCAGAAAATACCGCTTTCCAGCCAGTTTATTGGCGCACTGGCCTCTGCCTAGCAACAGGTTTAATGGTCTCACCAGTCAGTCCAGGTGTTCCACCATATCCTTCTTTTCAAATCGGTGCAGGCAGAAGTTCCAAGAGTGGTTGATGCTTGTACATCTCTGGTTCTTACGCTGCTAGTAGCCTCTTCTTTCGCTTGGGTGGTGGCTGACTCCTCCACAATGTCTTAACCCTTGTTTTTAAAATTCTCATGGAAGACCTGACAGTGTGCCTCATGATCTCCAGGCCGATGGCTTGTCTGAGGGCCTCTTAAAATATCTCCTTGGTACCCAGGTGTAGCTGCTGTCTTGCTCCTTGGTCATTTATTCCATTGCTGCATTCCAGATCCTTCTGTTGTCTCTTCTTGACAGTCTGTCCTTCGCCTATTTGTGTGGATTTCGTTATCCCACGGTCAGTTGCTGGTCCCCAGATTGGTCCTCCTCTGCTCTGACAATCTCTGCTGTGGCCTCTTCCTAAGGGGACTTCCTGATGAACTGCTATGGCCTCCAAATCTGTGGTATCGATTTTATTCAACCTTTTTTTGAAGACGTCTACTGCAGCTTCAGTTTCTTTTAGACCAAGTTTATCTTGGAGTGCCTGCCCCTGAACTCGGAAATTGACTCGGACTCTTCCAGCCCCATGCCTCCATCAGTGGGCAGCACAACATATGCACAAGGAAAATGCATAGTTTTTCTAGCAGAAGGAGTTGAGTTCCACCAGCACCTGGATCCTGAATACAGTCATGGGTATGATCATTAATGCTTGGAAAATGATAATTATTGCTTGAGAATGACCAGATTTGTTCTTACAATGATCTTTGTCATAATGTCTAAATAGAAAGCAGCTATGCCGGCAACACCTACAGTACATCACAGCACAGCCATTGTTCTCAATAAAAATATTGCATGTGGGCCAATGCTTGGTATCGGAGCTTGGTTGCATGAGATATGTGTGTCCATTTTTTGTCAGGCGTCTTGTGTTCTGCTCACAGGATAATCCTGTGCTCCAAGGGTTCTTGCAGTTTAGACAAAAGTCTGTTGAACAAGCTGGGCAGTGGACACTCTGGGGAAGACAGCAGTCTACGTGCCCAGTAATATCTCATACTGTTTCACATTCTGTACATGGGCACCACATTCTGTTAACATCAAGGTCAACTTCTCTATGTAGACAAAATGTTCTATATCTCTCAACTGACTCCTTGCTGACTGGAATTTTGATTTCTGATAATGAAATAACTCCTTGTTTTTTAAACTTGGCATGCAGTCTTTACGGAAGATGCAGCCACACTGGTTAACTTCATACATCATGCTGAATGGGACATCTGCCAGGCACAACTTGCAGAATAAGCTCTGGTTTGGCTGATTTCCACCAGGGATGCAGGGTACAAATCGACCCCCAGCTGTGCTGAGAAAATACCAAGATGAGAAAGCCATAGAGAGCAAATTGCTATGCCATACACACACCCTACTTACAGAACCACCTCCGACACTCAAAGAATTCCCTGAACTTTAAAAAAAGCGGCAGAATGCACAATCTGTTGACCATTCTTAACAGTTGTACATGAATCGTCCACAAGAGGGATGCTCACCACTGCAATGCCTCAAAGAAACTTGGCAATGTGAGCACTGTCTTACACTTCACACTCTGACTGCTGGTTTCAGCTGGTACTTCCTTCAGCTGCTGGTTCCCTGTTGTAACATGTTTGAATGACTGTAGGCAGGGTTCGGATCAGTAATGTGATTTATTGACCACTCACAGATTGTAACTGCAAAAAATCTATAGAGCTATTGCTAATTCACACACTCTGCAGTTCACTACAGCACGTGCTAAGTCTTCTCAGTCTCCTGTGTCTTCACTAGTCATTTCCCACTTGCTGATTCTGCTTGCCTCTGCTTATATTTGTACCATCTGGTGAATATCCCACAACTGACTAATTGCTCCATCTTTGTCCCTTTTATAACCCCTTGGCATGGACCCTGTAGAAAACACCGCTCCTCATTATGTAAGTTTTGAGGTTTTCACGGCGATGACAATGAAGAAAGTTGTCTTCTGGGTTTAGGCACCGTGTAATCTTCGTTTTGGCCGACGTTTCGGAGGAACGTAGCGCCTCCATCTTCAGAGCAGTTGAATAGCTNATCAGTGCAGAGCACACAAATCATACCTTTTCAGCCAGTCCATTCTCATGCTGGTTGCTACCTAGCAAGGCTCTTGTGTCTTTGTTTGTTTTGTGGTCATTGCCTAACAATGCTACAGTATTGTGAACCTCAATAAGGTGATCCTTTATTGCTGTAAGTGGGTTTTGAGCCACATTTAAAAAATAATGAGCGGAAGTAGCTGTTTATTTATTCTATGTCCTTTTATCATTATAGGGAGATAGAGGGAGGAGATGTAGGTTGATTCTGATGTATCATACAATGAGGTACCCAAAACAAACCGAACTAATTTTTTTGTGGGCAGAGCTTTTGTAGTACCGCATTTTGCGGCGCAAGGACCAGTTTCGGCAGAGTTTATAGTGACAACTGTTTTGCGTGATCGTCGTTTTTGCAATGGCTGATTTTCGTGAACAGCGTGCGGCGGTGAAATTCTGCTTTTTGCTCGGGGAAAGTGGGGCAGAAACTCTTGAAATGTTAAAAACGACGTACAAGGACGATGCTATGGGGAAAACTCAAGTGTTTGAGTGGTTTTCCCATTTCAAAAATGGTGAAATGTCAATTGATGACAAACATGAAAATGTTGAAAAAATTCGTGAAATCATCAAGGAAGATCGACGATGGACCACTGAAGAAATTGTGGAGCTGTCAGGAGTGACTTGGAGCTCAGTTCATTGAATTTTGACAGAATATTTGGGAATGAAAAGGGTGGCTTCGAAATTTGTGCCACGACTGCTGACTGCTGAACAAAAACAAGGTCGCGTGGAAGCATGCTGTGCTTTGAAAGAGAAGAGTCCCGAAATGATCAAAACTTTTTTTTGTTTCCTCGAATGAAAAGAGACATGAAAGGAAACCGTTTTGCTGATGTTGCTGAGGTGAAGGAAAAAAATGACGGAGGTGCTGTCAAGCATCTCAAAAGATGAATTTAGACAATGTTTTGAAAAATGGAATAAAAGACTAGACAAGTGTATTAGTGTAAGTGGAGAGTACTTTGAAGGGGATTGAAGGTTTGTGCTTAAAATTTGAATAAATAAGTTTTAAAAAAAATAAGTTCGGTTTCTTTTGGGTACCCCCTCGTATATTTTTTGTGCTGTGCAGAATAAAAACATTTGTCTGAGAACTCCTCAGAGTTCAAGACTGAAAAATCAGTAACTGACTAATATTTTGTATATTACTCACTACATATTTGAGCCCTATTTTTGGGTGGTCTTCAGTCATCTTAAATTTTTATTACATGCATTCTAATAGAACATGGTTCTGTTACTCATAATTATTATCCATTTGGCTATCTATCGTAAAGTGAAACAATGAAATTATGAGGGAGGGTCAGTACACAAGCTGGAAATGGAAGTAAAACAGCTGTAATGGACACAATAGGTTTTATATGTTTATCACTAGGTAGCAGCACTCTTCCTCTTCATAAACATTCATGACTGTTCATGATGTGACGAAGTGGCTGAGACAGTTGTCAAAAAGACTTAAATGGTGTGGGTTTCGATGCACTGGTAAAGTAATGGGACAAGTGTATCAGTGTTAATGGAGGATATGTCAAGATTTTTTTTTTTCATGTTTGAATATCACATGTTCTGTGTTCTCTATCAGTATGTGACCTATTTGCTGACTCTTTCTCATATATAAGTGTAAATGTGAGAATATGCAGCAGTAAAATTAATTTTAATGTGAGAATCTGGGTCATGTCTATAAGTGCGCGTGTGGTTTGTGTATGCACTGATTTGGTGTTTGATTCTGAGCTAAAATCATTACATTTATATTGAAATATTAACAGGAAAGTAACAGATGACACTCAGATGCTCAGAATGTTTAAATCTAGTTTGTTGAATTTGATTTGTTTCATTCTGGTCCATCACACTAACAATATTATAAAAGATGCATGGGCATGAAGAATTTAAATAAGAAAAACATCACCAGTCACACTGGATGGAATTGTTTTATCTTTTATAGTTTGTTGAAACTTGAAGGAATAAAAAAATACAGTACCATTGTTTCTGGCCTTTTTTATTTATATTCTGACTGTAGTAAGTTCAGAATCCAGTTTTCATGGAAAAATCCTGGTACAGGGAGGTATGGTTGTGAATGTGTTACCATGATTTATGTTTTCCCTTCATTTGATGTTCAGTTTATGTGATCCTGCAACTGTCCCATAGAAATATTAAATAAAGATTTCACTGTATGTATTTCTGTTGTGACTTAGCTTTGTCTTGTGAAAATAAAACTTGCTCTTAGATCTGAGGTTCTAACAATGGTGACTATGAAGTGTACTGCCTTGTGCAATGTGATGCCATGTAGTGTGATAGAAGTTCACCAGTGTTTCGGAAAAGAAAAACATACTGCCTCCATTTTCAAGGCTGAAGAGTGAGTTGAGGACTTACTTCCTATTTCTTGCTGATCTTTTGCTTGGGTTGTTCTTCAAGCTTCAAGACTGAGACGGTGTGTTCCTTTGAAATGCTGCTGAATTTCTACCAGGGTTCACAGCATCGCATCTCAGAAGGCAGTAATCTTCAAAACTTGCCACACTGAGTTTTATTAATATTTTTATACTTTTCAGTCTGCTTCATATTTATGTATACTAATTAAATCCATGGAGCATGCAGCATATGGTGACTATGCTTTTGTGTTGTGACACCATGTAGTATTGCTGGTGGATACCAGTTTTAGAGAAATACATGCTTCCATCATCAGAGTCGATATGATAGGATGAGGATGTGGTCAGCTAATACTGGAAAGACTCGCTCAGAATCTGCAGTGAACCTACATGGTGTCACAACCCAGAAGACCACAATCTGAACGCTTGTCATCATGAAAATCAAGATACAGCCACTTATAATTTGTGTATGTAGCATATATATTAGCAGAACAGGGTGCTGAAGTGAATATTTTGACCTAAGAGGGAGGAAGTGACAGGAGATTGGAGGAAACTCCTCCATAATGAGGGGCCTTGTAATTTCTGTTCTTCGCCGTGTGTTATTACAATGATCAAATCAGAGAATGGATGGATTGTGTAGAAGAAGTGATAGATACGAGAAATGCATGCAGTATATGACTCTGATCTTAAATTTGTATGCAATGCACAAAGTCAGAAGCAGTGAAGGCATGGTAGCAGCATGAATCAGCAACTACTACCTGAGCCAAAGCAGAATTGCAATAGTTCAGTCCAGCTGAGAACTACACGAGTACACTCGTGGCCAGTACCTTTTGAACTGATGCCACTCACTTTAGGTCTGCTTCTGTCCCTTCATCCTACACCCCACAAGTATCTACTAGTGCAGAATTTTGATTGGAAACCCAAAACAGAAGCAACCACTCTGAAGATTTAACATAGATGGGAGGATAATATTAAAATGGATCTTAAAGAAATAGGATGGCAGTGTGTGGACTGGATTCATTTGGCTGAGGCGGGGGTCAATGGCAGAGACTTGTGATAATGGTAATGTACCTGTGGGTTCTATATCAAAGGCAGGTAACTAACTTACTGACTAGCTGAGTGACTATTAGCTTCTGAAGGACTCTGCTTCAAGGGGATAGTTCTAGACATGAAACCAGAAGTTCTCCTGTACTAAGAGTGAGATGTTAGGTGCACTGTGAATGAGTAGAGAAATGATGGTTGTTGGCTTTCATAATTTTCTCTGATATCTCTTGCATTGCAGGTCTGTATAGAAGATCCAGCTACATGGTCATGTGATTGGAGTGAAGTTGGTGGATGGAGAGGTCCAAAACTTTTGTATATGGCTGGTCTTTTTGATGTATGGACATCTTCAGAGGTTTGTCTCTGAATCATTACAATATGCTGTTCCTGCTGTGGAGAGGCTGGCTGATAAAGAAGTAATTTCAAAACCATCAAACCAGCATAAAGCAAAACCAGATATTAGGTGACTGATATCAAAACCCCTCCCTTTCAGGAATTCATTATTGACTTCATGTAGCTGTCATTTGGTTTTATATTCTGCAGAAAATTAACGTAGTGAGAGTATTGCTATTGTTGCTTCCACTTCACAAGTTCATGTATCAGTCATGTTATTACTGATTATAGGAAATTAAAAGTAGAAGATTTGAATGGACTCGAATGTCATAGCCTCGATACCAAATTTTGTGAAAATTGGTCAGCTGGTTCAGGAGATGAAATAGTGGTAGAGGTATCCTGTATATTTTTCATTAAGGAACAGAAGTAAACTAAAAATTCAAAACACTGCCAAAATTTGTTTTAAATTCTATAAAAAAAAAGGCTTTTAAACCTTTTAAAAGCACAGTTGCTCTTACCATTTCTCTTGTCACAACACTTTACAAAGTGATCATTGAAGTAGAGCTCAGAATATTCATTATGTTAGATAAATGATGAAACTTAAATTTATAAATTCACTCCTCATTTCTAAATCTTGATGTTTAGTATTCATACAGTATCCAATTGTTGTCTTTCAGGGGGAAGAAATATACAGTTATAGTGTGATAACGTTGGATTCAGATAATACATTGGCCTGGTTGCATCATCGCATGCCAGCCATTCTGGAGGGAGAACAAATACAAGTGAGTATATGCAACCTCTTTATTACAACCATCACAACACAACTAATATCGAGATCAGTGCCTAGTTTTGGCTCTGCTACATGTTTCGGCTAATAATAACCATCATCAGGCAAATACATGGTTAAAATATATACACCACTGAACCACAGTACTAGTAAAATTGGATGTGATATTATTAATTATATAAAAAAATACTTGACATAGAAATACAATAAATTAGATTATATAAAACAGAAGTTATAGTATAAAACAAGAATAAAATTCTTTGATTGATGTTTTACGTCATAGAGTCAGTCGTCGGTTTTGTAATTATCGCGTTCCCACGGACAAATTGGAATATTCTATATTTTGTGTATATAAAAATTATATAGGAGGCTCATGATGTAGATGTAGTAATATTAATGTTAATCTGAAAATGATATGAAAGTAATATAGTGTATATTACTTACTGTTTAGTCGGTGCCTCATCTTACAAAGTATTGTCCATTCTATGGGGAATGTAAACGACTGATTTGGTGATGTAAGATTAAAGTCAATGCAAGGAGGGGGAGGTAGAGATAAGGTGTATGTGGAAGGGGGGGAGGGGGTATGACTGTATATTATGTTTTGTATGTATCAGTGATTCATATATAGGGTTAAACATTTCGGTAAAATTATCATTCAGTTGCAAATTTAGTTTGCTGATATCGTAAATGCGAAATCTTTCATATGTATCCGAGGTTCGGCCCTTCTTGCCGATATATAGAACTTCTAATGTTTTGTCTATTGTACTGTATTCATGTGTGGTGTTCAATATATGTTGAGCAAATTTGGAGCTTTGTCCATTATTTTTTATGTCTTGTATGTGTTCAGTGTTGATTCAATCGATTAGAAAGTTTATAGCAGCTTTTTTGTGTTCAGATGGGTGACATGAATCATTGTGGATGATTAGATCAGTAGTTGTAGGTTTTCATGTGTTTTTTCGATGAATAAATCTAAGAAACTAATCTTATTATTTATTTCTTTTTCTACTGTGAATTTGATATTAGAGCGGATATTGTTGAATTCATACAACACATTTTCAATGTTAGTTATATGGGAATTATAAATGATTAAAATATCATCAACGTATCAATAATAATCTGTTATTTGGTATTTCGTCAAAATATCAATAATACTCGTAGATGTATGTTTGAGGTATTGTATAAATACCTTGGCAAGAATTGCTGAAGTTGGTGCTCCGGTGGCAAGACCTTCATTTTGTTTAAACACACACACACAGTGTGTGTTTAAACAAAATATAACACACGCAGTCACAGGAGCAAGACACAACACAAAGCACAATACACGATAGTGAAAGAGTGCTCCGACAGAAGAGGATAGGTGTGACTTGCGTGGTGAGATACGACGTAGAGATGAAAAATCTTGAACAGTTTTAATATTTTTAACATTTAACATTTATTGATATATATGATAAACATATATTTTAGTTATTTTAATATGAGGATGACAGGGCATGCAATGAACTAGTTTGGCGTGAATCGAATAAGCACCTGAAGATGGCACTTTTGTGCCGAAACATGTAGTGCGAGAGAGAGGAGTGTATGCACTGGAAGATGGTTGAAATAAATCATGGACTTGTTTAAACCATTTGCCACTATGTTCAGTATAATTTGTTCTAACATTATCTTCAGCAGTTTATTAATTTCAATTTTTATTTCATATGAAATGTTTTTATTCGTAGCTATAATATTTTCAACAATATTGAAAAGTTCCTTTGTGGGGATATTGGTATACATATTTTCGATATCGAAAGAACACATTTGTGTATTGTTATTTATTTCAATGAGTTGTAATGAGTGTGCTAGTGTACTAGTGTTTTTCACGTTAAAGGCATTAGGTAGTTGTAAAGTATTTGTTAATATTGTGTTTAAGTGTTTAGCTAGATTATATGCAGGGCAGTTTGTCCAATTGACTATTGGTCGTATGGGTTGTCCCTGCTTAGGTAATTTAATAGTGCCGTATATGTGTGGTGCGCGGGGATTCATGTTTATAAGTTTCGATTTGTCTTTGTGTTTTATTATGTTTTTACAATTGTTTATGTAATTCCTTGTACTTTGTTGGTAATGTCATGTGACAATTCAGTAAAGTCATTATTGTTAATGAAGTTATCATGTTTATTGATATACAGTGGAACCTCGCTTAACGAGCATAATTCGTTCCAGAATCTTACTCGTAATGTGAAACGCTCGTTAAGCAAAACAATTTTTCTCATATAAATTAATGTAAAATACGATAATGCGTTACATGCTGAAAAAATACTAAAAAAATTTTATGTATAACGTTTATTCAAAGAAAATTATATATACATTGTTAAGGAGCGTGAATCATCTTCATCTTTTCTTCTATGCAGAATGAACCAACCTGGAATGCGAATTCGATTTGGGGGGGGGGGGAACGAATTAATTGGTTTATTATTTATGGTACATATCTAATTCTTTTTTACTAGAAAGCTGTCTAGAGACCTTTGTTTTTGCTGATGCTTCAAAATTTGGTGAATATGCGACACAGCATTATCATAAAATAAATTTGTATCGCACATAGCCACTGCCTTATTAGGGTGATGCTTCTCACTGTACGATGAAACAGTTTCCCATGCTTTCAGCATTTTTCTTATTGCGCCAGAAGATTGTTGCTTTGCTGTTACCTCCTCCTCCTCCTCTGACAAACTCTCCTCCACCACTTCGTGCTGTGAAACACAATGCAACTCCAAATCGTTGATGTAGACCGATTGTATGTGTGTGCTAGATCAGCCACGCTCACACCTCGTGCTCGCTTTTCAATGATTTTACGTTTCATTTCTACAGTTATTTTTATTCTCTTATGGCTGTCTTTTTTGCGGCTTTTTCTTCAGGGGACATTTTTGCAAGGGTTATTAAACTTTGCACAAAAAAAAATCACATAATATGTCTGAACACAAGTTTGGAAAAATGTGTGATCACAAGCGACACTAAGATGCTAGCGGAACGAGTGCTAAACACAGACTGATGTAGCAAGCGCACAATCTGGGACTTCCCCTCTCGTCACTTGTTATTGCGAAACATCGCTCGTTAAGCGAGTCATTTTTTTACGATTTGTTTTGTTCGTTATGTGAATTACTCATTATGAGATGTGCTCGTTAAGTGAGGTTCCACTAAATATATAGGATTGAGCATTTGCTTCTACTAGTGAAGTGTGTGTGCACTTCTGCTAGCGGGGTTTAAATGCCCGACTGCACAATTTGGTGTACTTCGGCCATGATGACCACACTCATCGCTGTACCAATCAGTGCACTTCGGGCGTTAAAGGTTAAAGGCCTCTCTACCAGTTTGAGGAGGGCAGCCCCATGTGAAGCTAGTAGAAATTTAATGACATCATGAATGTTACAATACAGTATAATTTGGGTTACTACTATCATTGGGCTTCTTGTGGAGGTGATGCTTCAATCTTTCTTAACTTTTGACAGTAGATACAACAGAGTGGTATTGTCACACCTCGGCTGCTGTATCTTTGGGGGAGGAGCCCCTGCTACCCACTGTATAGGAAGCTGAATGGGCCACAGAGCCAATCTGAAGGCAGTAATGAAGAGAAACATCTCCATTCTGCCAAGAATCAGACCCAGTTCATCAAGGCTATAGCCAGTTGCTGTACTAACTGAGTTACACAGCTAATTCCAAACTGAAGTACCCGTGCCCTGCCATGTGCCCAGCTTATCTGTCGAACAGATATGTTTCATGTGTGTAGTTAGAATGTAATTAATTGATAATGCATTCTGTTCATGACTGTGGGCTCAGTATCATATAGTGTATGTACCATATCAGTAGTACTGATATCTCATGTTTTAACATAAGCACTCAGGTTACTCGGTATGCCACATGAGCATTATAAAATGCACAGATCTGCAGAAAAAAAGGGGGGCGGTGTCGAGCAGAACATTAGTATTTTGTTATTTATTCCCACAGGACTGGTTGGATATAGAACGAGTGTCTTCCAGAGCAGCGCTTGCAATGATACGTCCCATGAAGTTACTAACATGGCATCCAGTGTCCACTCTGGTCAATAACTCTCGCAACAAGGAACCTCAGTGCAACAAACCCATTACCCTTGAGTATGTACTACTACTACTACTACTACTACTACTACTACTACTACTACTACTACTACTGCTTCTTCTTCATCTCCTTCTCATCGTCATAAGGCTCGACAGCTTCATTTCTTGAATGCTTTGGCCTGCTCAGCAATTTCCTTCCACCTACTTCTGTCTTGTGTGCGAGTTATCCAGTTATAAATTCCTAAATCCTTTAGGTCTTCCCTTATATGTCATCTTTCCGTCTAATCTAATATTAGTCATATATTCTTTTAACTGTTCATCCAGCCTCCATCCTTGAGATGTGGCCAAGCCAACTTATTCTTTGGGCTTTGATGAAGTTAACTATATTCCTTCATTTTATTAGATTATCTAGTTTGTCATTTGTTTTAATTCTCCAGGAGCCATCATGGTTCCTTGATGGCACAAAGATCTTTCTTAGAATTTACCTTTCAAAGTCTATGTGTAATGGATACTTTGAGTGTCCAGGTTTCGCAGGCTGTTGGTCGAAATTTGGCTGTTTTGTTTACTTTTAAGCAGTGTTAAATGTGCAGCTTATGCTTTATTTCCAATTGCTAACCTCTCTTTATTCTCTTGTTTGATTGTGTTATCTGAATTAACTATAGACCCTAAATATTTTGTATGAGAAACTTTTTCTATATTTATGTCACTGCATCTGAGAACTTGGATTATTTCAGGTTTGTTTGAACAGTGTAGGAATTTAGTTTTTTATTCAATGACAAACGGCCCATACTTTTGCAAGGCTTTTTTCAGCTCTTCAGAGATGTTAATCAGTGTTTGTTTCTCGTAATAATGAGTATGTCATCGATATATGCACAAAACTGTTTTAATCCTGTGGAAATATTACATCTAACATCTAGACTTTTTATGATCTCATTTATAACCGGTATGAAAAGTGATGTGGATAATGGGTCACCCTGTTTCATTCCACAGCTTATTTGGAATTCTTTGCTAAGCTCCTCATTTATTTTAACCTTTGCTTTCGTGTTATGGAGAGTTACTGCTATTAGTCTGATTAGTTTGGATGGAACATTGTAGTTTCTGAGGCAGTATATTATTTGACACCTCTTAACAGAATCAAATGCTTGTGTATAGTCTACAGATATGTTATAAATATCAATATTAAACTCTCAGCATTTTTCATAGATCTCTTTGGCCTGAATCCCATTTGGCACTCATCCAATTTACTTTCTATAGTAGCTACCAACCAGTCTCTTGTTCAGTAGAATTGCAAAAATTGTATATGAGATATTTAATAAAGTTATTGGTCTGTAGTTATGACATGCTAACTTATCAACTATTTTATGTATCGGTGCTATGATTTCTTCCCTCCATTGTGAAGGGATCTACTCGTCCTGCCATATCTTCAGTATGAGCTTATACTGTATCCTTTGTTTCAGGGTTCATCCACAAAATTTAATTAACTCTGGGGTAATATTGTCTGGTCCAGCAGCTTTATTGTTCTGAGTCTGTTGATTATTGTACATACCTCATTGTATGTTGGAGGCTCAGTGTACAAGTCATTATCATCCGCTGACTCATCCATAGTATCTGAGATTTTGTCTGTTTCTGTCAAAGTTTACATTTTGATGAAATATTCCTTCAATCTTTCTAATGCCTGTAGTTGATGCAGTATTAAATAGCTATTAGCATCTCTACACATCCTTGGCAATGCACTACTGTGTTTTTTCATAAATCTAATATTAAAAAACTTCCTAGTTTCATTCTTTCTATGATTTTCCTCAATTTGTAGGATTCTGTCATTTAGCCATTTCTTCTTTATATTTCTGCAGACTCTGTTTGCTTTGTTTCTTTTAACTTGATAGTGATCATAGGTAACTCTTGTTCTACATTGTAGGAGTCTTTGTCTTGCTTTACTTTTATCTTCTATTGCTCTCCTACAATCATTGTCCCACCATTCACTTCTAGGTACCTGGACTTGTGTTCCTACCACTTCTTCGGCTGTTGTAACGATTTTGGACCGAATAAATTTCCATTCTTCATTTACATTTGAAAATTAATTTGTTTCACTCAGTTCTTTGTGTAATATTGTTCTGTACTGTCTCTGTTTTTTGAGATCATGCAATATGATCTTGTTCCATTTCTTCATCATGAGTTTCTTTTTCATATAAGCTATGGGTAATTTTTGCCTTACTACTGTTTTAACAAGGTAATGGTCTGAGTCTATATTAGGTCCTTGCATTGTTCTGACATCTTCTATAAGGTCCTTTTTACTTGCACTAATAATGACGTGATCAGTTTGATTAACAGTATTGTGGTAGGGTGCTATCCATGTACCCCTATGTATTTCTTTATGTTGGAATTGGGTACTCATAATTACCATGTTATTGGCTATTATAAATTCTGCCAATAGTTCGTCATTTGGTGCAGTTGCATATGCGGTGTATATTTCTCAGAGATGTTACTATATATTTCTTCTCTGTCCAGCTTTGCATTTAGATCCCCTAATCTTGAGTATGTACACTGCTGTGTAATTACAACCAGTCATATGTCCTTTGCCATTTCTTGTTGTTACTATGCCAAACATTTGTGTTGAAGAGTTCTGTCTCCTACAAGTATTATGTTTCTGGATATTATCCATTGTCTTGTCTGTTTTCTAAAAACCATCCTGTTTCTTTGTTAAAAACACAATGTTTCGGATACTGGATTCTGTCCCCATCCTCAGGTAAAACCTACTCAGTTGGGTCCAATAGATAAGAGTTAGATTGAGCCCCTATCTCCCCTGTCTCTTTGGAGATAGGGGCTAGCTCTATCTATTGGACCCAACTGAGTAGGTTTTACCTGAGGATGGGGACAGAATCCAGTATCCGAAACATTTTTAAAAAAGAAACAGGACAGTTTTTAGAAAATTGACAAGACGATGGATAATGTCCAAAAACATAATACTTGTAGCAATATACTGTCACAAACTTTTAGATGTTAGTTCTGTCTTCTGCTTGACATCTGCTATCATGCTGGTTTTTTGCTTGGCCTGTTGTTTGACCCTGAAGGAGGTGACATGTTCCTCTGAATCTGAGTTGACTTCCAACGGACTACGTGGCATTGCATCCCAGAAGATAGAACTCTTCATAATCATCACAGTGAGAACCTCAAATCCTACATTATTTATGTTCTAGTTAATGTCGTAACTCTCTCTGGTGGTAAGATCTCAATTTTGACCTGAGTTCTATCAAGGATAGATCACTTGGTAGTGGACAATTGGACAGGTTGGTAGTTTTCTGTCAGTCATAAAATTGTCACCACTAATTTATGAGGAATACCTGTGGCTTGACCACCTTGCAAATTTACTGTAGTCTTGATTCTTGGTTGAGGTTTCACTTTAGTCCTAACATTTTGGTGGAATTGTAGTAAGGAATATTATAAAGGGCTCTGATGATGGTGTATACATTTGAGATTACTAGGTGTCTGGACTTCATCCACTGTCAAGTACTCTGAATGGAACATATTTTGGAAACTGAATATTTCTGTCCTCAGGTGAAAAAGTTTTGGAGGCAACTGTCTGGTGAATGCAGTTAGCTCTTTCTAATGGACTCAGTGCCCCATCTATTTACCTGAGGATGTGATAAGATCTAATTTCCAGAAATGTTCTGTTTGGAATACTAGACAGTGCACTGAATTCAGAAACTCAATAATCCTGAGCTGAATTAAGTTTACTGTCTTTTTGCTAGGAAACCAAAACCAGCTTCCCAAAGTCAAGTCTTCATGGAGTCATGGTTGAAGAAAGGAACTGTGAAACATGAACTGGACAAGCTGGAAAATGAATCTGCAATGTCACCAGATGATTCAAGAGATGAGAGTCATCTGGTAATGAAGAAAATAAAAAAAGAAGAGACCAGTTCAACCACATGAGACAATTGTATGAGTTTGTACAGGTATACTTCACTTAACAATGTTTGGTTCCCTGACAATGACTTATTAAAGATATGGTGATTTTCCATATACTCCTATACCATCTGTTTCATACAATATATTTTTTCTATCCCCAACGTTACTTATTATCAGTTCCCCTTCTTCTCACAACGTTTCGGTCATACATGGCCATCATCAGGTGTCTGCTGTTTCACTGAAATTGTTGCATTACATAGTATGTAAAAATTTTCATATCAGGTGTAAATGTGATTTAAAATAAATTTACCATAATTAAAATGAATAAAACTAGTAAAAATTAATTATTTCAAAGTATTCTTGGGGTCATCGCCCATATATACCATATGCCATATTTTGCATTAAAGCTGTAATAGCAGTAACCTAGCCATTTAGCAGCATAATGCTAAAAGTGCAAGTTGACATTTCCACACAAACAATGAAAAAACCTATGGATAGTTTAACTCATTATGGTAGCGGTTTTGAAGTATGAGAAAATACATTGGGGCTAGGTTTACTTCTGGAAAAATCAACAGCTAGTGGGGTAAAAAAAATCCCTGCCAAGAGTACTCACCGCTGATACTAGTATCACAAGTGTGTTAATTAGGCATTCTAAGGGCGAGTGCACACCAAGGAAACTGGCAACCGCAATTTCCAAGAAATGTTGCTGATTTGAGAAATGTTGCTGATTTCCAGATTAGCAGGTGCAAACTGAGGAAACTTATGTTTGGGTAGTTGCGCATGTCTTAAGTGGGTATGTTCATGCGATGTAATGCATGATTGTATTTTTTAATTTCATGCACTTACCTTCTGCAATGAAAGATAATAATACTGATCCTGTCATAACGTGGCGGTAGTTGAGATGGCATGAGAAGAGAGGTGATGACCATAAGGAAAATAGTGGGTTGTTAAGTAATTTATTTAATTATACAGAAAATTTTTCAAGGCTGATTTAAATTGTTTTGTATTATGTGACAAATCCTTTTTTGGAACAGGTAAACTATTAAACACCTTAATCCTCATATATGTTCCCTTCTGATAAAAATTAGTCATAGTTATAAATTGCATCAATTGTGTCTTAACATTTAGTGACAATAAATTAGTAGTGAACCATCTATTTATATCTTGAAAAACTTTATTAACACTACTTTTCAAATTTATAGGGTTAAGGCTAGTAATGATTACACTAGTGTCATCCGCAAATAGAACGATTTCAGCATTATCATTTATTGCTTTTGGTAAGTCACTAATGTAAATCACTTCTTGCATCCCAGAATTTTGTTACAAGTATTATTATTACAAGTGTTATTATATTCAGTACTTCCTTGTGAGGGTGCATATTGCTAAATGCTTCACGAACAGCAGCAAACAATTTCAATGCGAAGTAATGTTCAAGAACAAACACATGTTGTGCTCTTGAATACACTGCTTGCACCTGTAGTTTTTGCCTAGCTGGCAACAGCAGCAGCCTAGCAACCAGGGTGAGCATGACTGTACAGTCACAAGAAAGGTTTGGAGGGTCCATTACATTGGTGGTAGGGCTTCTGGTTCAATTTCTATAACATTGTATGTGATTATTGTTTGGGTTACATTTTAAATGTACATCTTGTACAACAGTTTTTAAGGTGTTGTAATGAGAAGCTGCTAAGTGAGGTATACCTATTTATGTATACTTGTTTATATGTAGATCCAGAGTTAATTTCTTTTGTGTTTAAATGTTATATCAGAATTCTCAGAGTTTCAGGTTTTCAAGTTTGTGCCTTTGTTCCCATGATTTAATGTACGTATCAGTATTAAACTCAGTACAGTTGTAATATATTTGCTTTAAAGAAACATGTTAACCTCAGGTCTTATATATTTTTGTGCCAGCGCATGAACATGGTTGCATCACAGCCAGCTGGTGACTGTTTTTTTAGCTTTCCCCTATGTATAACATCACTGCCTTTAACAGATGTGCCAAATTAGCACTAGGATGCAGACCTTGTAGAAATATATAGTTTATATGAAATTGGCAGAATGAATTCTTTTTATTTCACCTTGTGTCTCTTACCGGTTATTATATACATAAGCAACATGCAAAAAAAAAAAAAAATCCAAATAAATATTTACCTTTAACTAGGAATCATAGAATGGAACATTTAACTTTCCAGGGAATCAACAGTATTAATGCTTGAGAAACAAAGCTTGGATGATCTGGAATTTTCAGTGATAAACTCAGTTTATGAAAATGTAAGCAGACTCATTCTGAGGACTACACAGTTTTCCATCTGGTCATGTTCTGTTGTGTTTCACAGAAGTCCACTAACATTTAAGAGGAAGGTACCACCTCCATCTTCAAGATCAAAGGGTAATATGCCAAGCAAGAAACCAGCAATAAGCAGGAACCAAGGAGAAACTCTTCTTGCCACCTTATTGCTGGTTTCTTGCTTGGTTTACCCTTTGACCCTGAATATGGAAGCAGTGCGTGCCTCTGAAATGTCAGTGGACTTGTACTGGACTACCTGGTATGTCACAGAAGACAGTTTCCTTTATAAGAAACATAAATCTTCAGTTAACATTTTCAATTTCCCCTTGATTTCGGTGGTTCTCTAGTGTTCTATTTGGTATGTAGACACCAAAGCATTCTGTAATTCACATACCAGCTTTATCTAATATACAGGGTGTACCAGGAGGAAAGGTCAGTATTCTGGAGGTCATGGTATCGGTTGTTTTAAGCAAAAATTGTATACATTCATGGATCCTCTTATGAACAGTTTCTGAGTTAGAGCTATTTCACTGTACAGTACACTGAACAGATGAGCAACATGCCATATCCTCACACGAGTTGCAAAGTGCATTGATGTTAACAGTGTATTATACTTAGTAAACTGTGCCAACTTTGTCTCTTGAACAATAAATACCGGTATTAGAAACAGTACGCAATATCTCTTTTCTTATCAACAATTCTGGAACTGTACAGTAAAATAGCTCATCTTGGAAACTGTTCGGAATAAGAAGCATGTACATATATACTTTTTTGCTTAGAATGACAGATACTATGACCTCCTAAAATATTGACTCTTTTCTGCATGGACACCCTGTATATTAAAAAATGAAGTATGTTGGTCTTACACCCAATTAGCTATTGTGTGTGGATTCCCAGCTTCAGGCCACAGTGACAGTGTTCATGAAGTTAAGTTCCCGCTCCACTCCAAATGAGGTGAAATATTCTTTTCAGAGGCTACACAATATTTCTGTCAGCCCCATAATACTGAGTGGTTTAGATTCTATATTTATGAATGACACAGGTTGAAAACAGTTACTTTGTTGCAAGAACTGAGATTCATGGAGCAGTGATTATAAAGATTACTCTGGGATGTACTGCTTACTTTGTTGCAAGAATTGAGATTCGTAGAGCAGTGATTATAAAGATTACTCTGGGATGTACTGCTTACTTTGTTGCAAGAATTGAGATTCGTAGAGCAGTGATTATAAAGATTACTCGGGATGTACTGCTGTTTAACCTGGTAGACTGGACCAGTGTATCACATGAATGTGCTTCATCTTAGGGAAGAAGACTTTTAAGTCTTCTATGCACCAAACTACATGGCATGACATATCAGTTATTTTGTTTATATCCAGACTAAATAAACATAACAGTTTAAATCCCAGTATTATAAACTTGGTACTTAGTGTGAGATTTTTTTATTCTCATGGCAGCATCTGTAACGAGTACTACCTTCTGGGGTGTGATAGTATTGTCATATGTAATAGTGACTATAGATGGGGTTCAGATTGGTAATTGGATTTATTAAGGCCTTATAAAATCAACTCATACTTACAAGCAATACAGCACTATCGCTGTTTTACACAATTCACTGTTACACGCACGCGCACACACACACACACACACACACACACACACACACACACACACACACNGAATTAAAACTATCTCAATGTGGTCATACACATCACAGTATTTAGTCAGGTAGAAGGAGGGTAAATGTCTACCAGACTGCATCATGTCACATCCAAGAAGGCAGTGGTCTCCATGATACTTGATTATACATCACATTCAACAAAAGCCAAGTGGTGTGTCACAGACGATCTTTACATTATTCACCGTTGTTAGGACCTGAATCTTTGGTTTCCATTTCTTCAACATGCACTTCACTGCAACTGTCTCTTGTTTCATCTGAAACGTTCATCTCCATTTCTGTAGGAGACTCGCTACAACCAGTCTCATCCTATTGCAACAGATACATAAGATAAGCAAAATGAAATAGACTGATTCCATAGTGGAGACCTCCTTGATAAGTTTATAGTAATTTAGTGAAGTATTTTTTCATTTCTATGAAACCTGAAGGTTCATTACCATCTTCAGTAATGTCTGCATTTGGGATCCTATCTTGAGTCAGATGAATCCCAACAGTGC